>NC_081414.1:903853859-903992647 GCF_030272615.1 Cryptomeria japonica
ATCATTCTCTTCATCTTTGGTCAGATTAGGTGGATTAGGTTGACTTTGAGTAGGAGCAATATAGACATTCTTTGTAACATCCTAGATGTCCTTTCCAATACAATTCAAATGTGTCTCCATCCTAATCTTCCATATGCCATATTTGGTTCCATCATGTTTAGGATTGTCCTTCCTGAAATAGTTAGTAGACATTGGATCTCCTCAAGTTGTTAAACTTCTGCAAAAAGAGGACTAAGCTCGGATACCAATTGTTAGGTCCTAGAGACAACTGAGAGGGTGGGTGAATCAGTTGTCTCATAAATTCAAACCAAAAATAGCTTAACCAAATTAATGCTTAATACCGGTAAACCAAACTTTATGCCAGTAGATAGTTTATCAGTTAATTGCAGTGCCAATAAAGATTAATCCATCAAACAAAAAGACAATAACATCCACATCACATAACACCAATATTTGTATTTGGAAACCTATAAGGGGAAAAACCACAGTGGGAAGCCTTACTCACAATACTGCAGATAGTATGTGTATACAAAATGGGGTCTGCACATGTAGAAAGGCCAATCACCTAGAGCTCACTGCTCAAACACAAATAGGAGTCACACTGACTACAATTGGATGGTTAAATCCAATAATGATGTACTGCTCAAAATAACTTCTTCATATGCTGGATTCAGTACCGGTTGAATTCTGATATGCCTTCACAAAAACCTTCCTTTACCTTCAAAAGATGTCTGCATGTAAATCTCTTCTTATTCTCATATATACCGAATTATTATCCTTCCCACATTCGCATACTGATCTCACAATTGAGATCTTACATTTATATCATAACCTAAGACCAATTTTAGTAGGCCGGTTCTAAGAGATATTACAATAAAATCAATTTACAAGTAAATCAATAACCGATGCCCATAACTGATACAACATGTCAGCTTAATGCATTTACAACAATAACAAAATCATCTCCAAAGCGTGTCGTGCTGATATGGAATAGATAAGCCTGTTGGTGCATAACCTAGACCTATTTGTCGATAACAACAAATATGCAAATACGAATATACCAATGAACAAATCTCCAAGAAAAAGTATCCAAATAATATCTTCGACATAACCAAGTGTTTTCCATGTTATTCATAGTGTCGGTGAACATTTTATCTTGCCAGTGTACCAGATATCGGTGACTGTGCATAAGTCACTTGCTTGTCGATGAACATTGCCAACCCTAAAAAGTGCTAGAGTTGATAAGTGTTAACAGGTGTTGACATCAATGACAAAACCATATCAACATAACCAACATACCAACATCATTTTATACCATTGCCTTGAATAGTTTGACTTTTCCAAAATCTTCGAATTACTCCCTATGAAAAGTAACCCAACGCATTCTAGAATAATCATCAATAATTAGCATAAAGTATCTATCTCCCTGTAGACTTCTTGTTCTTACCAGACCACACAAGTCAGTATGAATTAAATTAAGAACATTATTGGATTTCTCATAAATATTCTTAAAAAGTTGTTCTAACTTTCTTTCCCATTTGACATTCCTTACATATGAAAACTAGCTATTCCAACAGAATTACTCAAACCCTCATGCAATCTCTCTGCAATTACTTGCACCCAATCAAGGTATTTCTCACTAGATAATAACACCTGAATGTAAAAATACATCCAGTCTTCCCAATAGAAGGCATGTGAATTCCCCTTGAGCTTGTTCAGAAGAATTACAATATCCCTCACTTCTATAATAAAATGCTCCCTTGTCAAGGGTTTAGGTAACCTAGAACCTCCCTTCTGCATTTTAAGGAGCCAATTTCTAGCAATGACACTCTGATAAACACTTTTCTTCTCAAAGAAAAATGCTTATGATGTTCCTATGGACCAATCTTCATATGACTCTTTGTGAGGGATCCCAATCACAGCCATTACTGTTTCTCTATCAATCCGCACTAAAATGTCTCCATCACTGGCCCTAATACACCTGTTGCTAGAATCATATTTGCTCATGCATGCATACACTAATTCTGGGCAAGGAGCAGCAATTGGGAAAGTAGCAGCTTCAACCATACCACTGTGAACTATCTTTTCCATCATGGAATTGGCCTCTGGATTCTTAGCCCTTCCTAGAAAATTCTCTAACTCATCCTGAACTAAAGTTGTATCATTTAATTCTGGAAGGGTACTAATTAAGCATGATGTTCTACCAAAGTTTGGAAGAATTGGTCTCATGTTTGCTTAAAATTGCATCAATCAGATAGCATTCAACCCCGAGGCAAAGTATTACACTAACCAACTTCAGAGCTAAAACAGAGCAGGGGAGGTTAGTGATTAAACTCACCTATCTTCACCATCAAACTGTGTAACCCTCTGAAAAATAGAGCTAAATTACCTTCCGCATCCTTACTCTTCACCAGCAGCAACAATAATTTTCTTACCTAAGAAGCATCATATTTAAGGATGGAAAATATTGAAAAGTACCAAAGCATGCTTCGCCCCAGCTCATTTATCCATGTAAAACTTCCCATGATTTGATATAGTTCTAACATGCTCATTAATTAAAAATCAATTCCACACAGTTGACATGCTTTCTCATGATTGCTTTCCATAATTATAATTTGAAAACATGGAAAACGGGGAATATTCTATTCCCATCGCACCACCTTTATCTCCTAAACACTACCGGGCTGATTTGAAACAATACTTTGAACCTTGAACTATTTCAAAAGAAGTTCATTGGTTCAAAGTTCAAAGACAAAAGATCAACACTTGCAGCAAAGAAGAAGGAAACAAAAGAAAATTTCAATGATGCGAAAATGAACCTTGAACCTTGAACCATTCCAAGAGTGGTTCAACGGTTCAAGTTCAAGACAACCACAAGGACTGGCGTTAAGGGATAGACGCAATACATAAGACAAAAGATCGATTGAACCTTGAACCTTGAACCTTGAACCGAAAAGGTTCAAAGTTCAAGTTCAACAACTATGCTAATGAAGACTTAGAACTTAATAGACCACATTTCCTTTGAACCAGAATTTTGAACTTTATAAAGGGTTCAACAAATGAGTACAAAACTCAAATTGATGAAGACTTACGATTTGCAATAATTAATAAAATAATGACCCCTAATTGATAAGCTATAAGTGGATAAATAAGTGGTAACAATGGCTTTGATTGGGGATGAGGACTATGAAGGACTAGGAAGGAACTTAGAATCTCTGGTTACACATTAAAACAAAGACGAGGGCCTAAAATAGACACAGCTAAAAACAAGAAAAACCTGACACAACAAAACTAACATAACAAAATTGAGTTATGTACAAAAAACACAGGGAATACCTGCTTACAATTTGTAAATCTTGAGATCCTGTCCATTATAAGACAAGGGAAGAATAGTACCATCCACATAGGCCAGCTTGAAGGAATTTGGTCCCTTTACTTATGAATAAAAAATGGACCCTTCCACAATGACTCAAATTTTCCATGTGCTCCCTTCGGCTCCCTTCATTTGTCCTAGAGTAGGACTTGGTCTCCCTACATAAATTTCCTTGACCTAGCTTTGCGATCAAAAATCTTTTTAACCCATTG
This sequence comes from Cryptomeria japonica, assembly GCF_030272615.1. Taxonomy (NCBI): domain Eukaryota; kingdom Viridiplantae; phylum Streptophyta; class Pinopsida; order Cupressales; family Cupressaceae; genus Cryptomeria; species Cryptomeria japonica. The sequence goes on from NC_081414.1 coordinate 903,857,445, forward strand.
TTTATGCTCTGTAATGTGATCGACCAACTTCTCCCTTTCTTCTTCTATTCTGACTAAATACATAATTCTCTTTTCCAATGCATTTTGAAAATACGTATCTTCAATGACTGTTTGCAATTTAGAAGCTGCCAATTCAAGAGGAAGTGAGAGTTGAGCCCCAACTCCATACACAAGTTCAAATGGTGACATACCAATTGCTCATTTTGGTGAAGTCTTGTCTACCCATAAAGCTTCATATAGCCTTTTGTGCCAATCTTTAGCATTTTCACTGAACAATTTCTTCATGATATTTATCAGATTTTTGTTACTGGACTCTGCCTGACCATTACCCTATGGATAATAGTCAGAGGAATGCACCAAAGAAATTCCATGATCATAACAAAACATGGATATTTCAGTGGAGGAAAAATATGCAGCATTATCAGTCACTATCTTCAATGGTACCCCAAAGTGAACCACAATATTTTCCTTTATGAACTGACATACTACTTCTGAGGTTGTTCTCCTAATAGGTACTGCTTCTACCCACTTAGTAAAATAGTTTGTGGCTATGAGAATATGTGAATGTCCAGTGCTAGAGGGGGGTGTCAATGGACCAATGAAATCTAATCCCCACTGCTTGAAAGGTTCTTCCACGACTACTAGTCTAAGAGGTAAAGCAGCTAGTTGCGGTTTTCCTGTAAAGAATTTACATTTGTCACACTTAGCAACCCAGGTATATGCATCTTTAAACATGCCAGGCCAATAATAGCAGTTCCTTAATATATTGTAAGCAGTGACTGTAGAAGAGAAATGTCCACCGGAAGCATCATCATGAAATGATTTCAACAAGGCCTCATGCTGTGCTTTATCCGCACACCTTAAGAAAGTTCCATCTAAACCTTTCTTATATAATATGTCATCAAAAATAACATACTTAGCTACTTTTAACTTTAAGTTTCTTTTCTCTCTGGGAGACAAATGCGCAGGACATTCTCCATATGTTAAATAAAAGGATACATCGGTAAACCATTCATCCTGCAGGCTAACAAACAGAGCTAATGGCAAACTTTCTTCTTCTTCTTTATTTTCTGCCATTAGGCGACATAATCCCTGTCCATGAACAAAATTTGTCAGCCTGATATCCAAGTCAAATTCTTGAACCTTTGAAACCCAAGTTTCTCTATTATTCATTCCCACTTCTTGTTGAGTCAAGATACTTTTAATAGCAGAATTTGGCACAAAAACAATTGAATGAGAATGCAATATATAATACCTGAAATGCTTAACAGCTTTAACAACTAGGAAAGCCTGCTTCTCATTCAGTGAATAGTTTAATTCATGCTTTTTAAGCGGGATGCTCATAAATGTAATAGGAAACTCTTCACCGAGTTCATTCTTCTGTAGGAGAATACCAGACATTGTATGCTCTGAGGCGTAATAGTAAATGATAAAGTTTTTCTTGAAATCAGGATTAATTCATGTTGGAGCATGAGCAATGGCCTTTTTTATCTCTTCAAAAGCTTTCTTTGTTCCCTCCTTCCATTTAAAGATCTATTTTTCACTCATCATTCCTACAATATATTTAATGATTTTAGCAAAATCTGGCACAAATCTCCTAAGAAAGCTTACCTGACCAAAGAATGATTTGACACCACTCCTATCCAACGAAAAAATTAGCTATTGGATAGCTCTGTCATGATTAGGATCAATCTTGATACCATCTTGTGAAACTATATGTCCTAAAAGATTTCCTTCAATAACACAAAAAACTGATTTCTCTGGGTTAAGAGAAATACCATGATCTCACCATCTTTACAACATGGTTTCTAAATCCTTGAAATGATCTTTCCTTTTCTTAGAAAAGACTATCAAATCATCTAGATACACAACAATGGTCTTACCAATTAGGTGACCAAATGAAAGGTTCATTGCTCTTTGGAAAGTGGCTCCAATGTTTATTAGACCGAAAGGCATGGGATTATAGGCAAGAGTTCCCCATGGTGTTGTAAAGGCCATTTTGTGTTGATCTTCTTTTGCCACACTTACCTAATTATATTCAAAGAAACCATCAGGCATTGACATCATTTCAGATCTAGCAATAGCTTGGAGAATGTGATCCATCACTAGTAAAGGATAATTGTCTTTGAAGCTAGCTTGATTCAGATTCTAAAAATCAACACAAATTCTTATTTCTCCATTTTTCTTATGAACCAGAACAATATTAGCCACCCATGTGGAATGATGGATTGGATAGATAATCCTTGCCTGAAGCATTTTATCTATTTCTCTTTAAATAACATTTGCAACTTTGGGGTTATAATTCCTTAGTTTTTGTCTAAAAGGTGCCACTCCTGGTTTAAGGGGAATATGATGTTGAAATTGGCCATTTCTAAAATCTTTCAAATCTTCATAGGACTAGGCAAAAACATCAAAAAAAATTTGCAACAGTTCAACAAACAAACACCTTTCTTTAGGAGTGCAACATTTACCCAAATTGACCATTTTTAGATCATTTTCATCACCAATATTAATTTTCTCATATTCACCTAATGTATAAGCATTTTGGGAATTAGTTCTTTTTACACACTTGTCATTGCAGTCAAACAGGCTCTCTAAGGTTACTAACCCTTTTGGAATTTGATTCCCTTTAAGCTGAACCACTCCTCTGAAGCTTCCCTTCTCATCTAGACAAAACTCATTGCAGCATTTTGTAAGAACCTACCAATATGTTTATCATCTTCAAACACTTGCTAGAAATTTGAATTATCAGGAACATTAGGACGATATATTACTTCAAATCTTTAAACATCGGTACCAAAATCTAGATGTGGAAGTAATAAAGATGCTGATACTGCCAAAGAATCCATGCGGGAATTTTGACTCCTGGGAATAGCTTCTATTGAAAATGTATCAAAATACTCAATTTCATCCTAGACTCTATTTCTATAATGTTTAAGCCTCTCATTTTTCATAGAATAACGACCACAAACCTGATTTACAATCAATTCTGCATCACCCTTAGCGCACAACAGTCTAATTCCTCTTTTCTTGGCTTGTTCAATTCCTAGCAATAATGCTTCATATTCTACGATGTTATTCATATTTTTAAACTCCAGTTTAAATAAGAAAGGAGTCTTCTCACCTTGTGGAGAAATAAGTACCACTCTAGTGCCAGACCCAACAGATGCACAGCTTCCATCAAATTCCATTGTCCACAACTCTGCAGCGTGATCAACCACGTCTTCTAACGTACTCTTTTTATGATCAGAGAAAAGCAAATAGTTACCAAATTCACATTCCTGATACAATATTTGTGACTTTGGATCATCAGAAGGAAAAACCATATATTTGGATTTTGGTTTAGGAATGAGAGTAATCTTCTGTTTACCTACCGGAATCACCACTTTAGACTAGTCCATTTTAATTTCACCACCTAAATCCTTACAAAAGGTTCTACTTAAGAGCATTCCATAAATTGCTGGAATATCAACAACTAATATAGTTAGCTTTACTCTTTTATTCGGATGAACTGCCAAAGCAACTTGAGCATCTTTAATCAGACCAAGCAAGGGCACCTGTTTTGAATCCATTGAATAACACTTCCCAAAGGTTTTAGTGAGTGGGAGACCTAATGCTTTGGCAACTGCAAAAGGCATTATATTATCTGAGGCTCCTGAGTCAATGATGCAATTATTGAGCTTATATCCATTGATAAATAAAGACACATAAAATGGCTCAGGTTTTAGATCAGACATGTGCGATGATTCAACTAGTTCATCAACTGATGTCTTAGATGTAGAAGCAACAGACAATTCCATAGTCTTAACTTCCTCGTTATATTGTGAGGGTTCAATATTTATCAATGGTAAACTTGAGGGCTTCAGTTGAGAATTTCCTTCCTGCACATACTTAATTAGCTTTTCTAATTCTTTAGGATTCAACTTAAGGTATTCAACAGGCAAGATTTGAATCCTTGATGATTTACAAAACTCCACGATATCAAAAGAAGTATCAGACTCAGAATGCTTGAACATTTGAACCTCTTGAACCTTTGAACCATTCTCATAATTTCGGTTCATGATTTCTTTACTCTTAGTTAAAGTTTTAGGAGAAGTAGGGGTACTTGTATATTTAAAAGGATGCTAACTCCTAGTAAGAACGATAGAAGAGAAATCTTCAAGGGTCACCAATATATCACCTCCTCTATCTGAATCTGATTCATATTCAAGGAAGTGTATTCTAGAGTCACCAGGCTACCCATGAACTTCTCCTTCTAAACCAAGTTCACTTATGACTTCTCCTGTACTACACATCTATGCATGTCATACCATTTCAGGGCATGAACTACCATCATGATCATCTGTTAAATGAAAAACACACATGTTTCCTCTATGTGGTGGTGGTTCAATGGCTAGTCTTTGTTGAACTAGAGGAAGTTGTAGAGTTTTATTCCCAATCCCTATAGGTTGATTATTAATTCTTCTTGGAACATCTTGATAAGGCTAAGGATAGGAAGTACTAGCCTTAGGTAGCTACCTTTTGAGAGAAATTACATCATTCATCAGTCTCTAGATTACAGGGTCAAATGAAGTTGTGGAAGTTGATGACTACAAAGTAGCAGTCTGAATTTCTCTCTTCCACTTACCCACATTAATTAAATCATCCTCTAACTCTACTGCAAAAGTTTTGGCAGTGGCTAAATCTTGCACTCTTTGCCTATGAATAAAGAGACTTATTTTTGCAGGCATTGCATTAATAAAGAAACACTTCAAATTATCATCAAAAGGCCTTCGATTAGCTGGAATTTTATGAACAATTTTATCAAATTTTGCCACAAAATTCCTCAATGTTTCAGGAATCTCTTTTTTTAATTGGGCTAACTGGGCTATGAGGAAATGCTCATCTTCTACCACTTTGAACCTAGCCTCAAACCTAGTTTTCAAATCTTGCCAATTTGTTATTACACCATTTGGCGAATGATAAAACCAATTAGCCGCTCCATCAGTTAATGTCTATACAAACAACCTTATTGCTACATCTTCATGTTGAATAGCTAAAACCCCACATGCAACATTAAATGCATTTAAATGTTCATCAACTGTCACTCTTCCATCACCATTGAACCTAGGTAACTTTTCTCTAGACCCTTGAGGCAAAGAATGCAGATTAGCACCAAGAGAAAGTGGTCCTACAACTGGACCCCACAGATTATTCCCAGCCATGGAAAGTACAATATTCAAAGGAGTAGGATTAATTACAGAAGGAAGGGTAACACCATGCAAGGTTAAGGCATGACAAATAGAAGTTTGGGGAAAAACAGGGGAAGAACTTGGGGGTCTACTTATTTCTCTTCTTCTGGGTGTAAAGGAAGGGAAAAAGTTCAAATTTTGAAAGTCTTGAAAAACTAGATCAAATATCCCTTCACGCCTTTGAGACCTAGTGTACCTTCTTGGCTCAAGTGTGCTCACGATTCACAAGTTCAAGCATACTAGCAACTGATCATTAATATTTCTTGTGGCTATGTAACTAGTCTTATTATTGGATTCCCCAACAAAGTCACCAAAAATATGTTAGTTAACAGATTGGATTTCCCAAAATTTATTAACAAATACTCATGTTTGCATAGTAGGAAACCCATGAAAACCAACAGCTGGGTAAATAATGTTAATTTACCCTCTGCATAAAGGTACAACTCCCCATATGATATTTAATGAATTTTGACAAAATTTTATCATATAATTCACTTATAACTAGAAAGCAAAGAAAGGCTTTAACATTCACTTGTCAACACAAAATGAACACCTCACAAAGATTATCGAAATGCATAACGAAACATTAAACTTTAAATAATGATTAACCTATATGAAGTGATCAAAATATTTGAACTTTGATTGATACTCGCTCATGCCTCATAGGACAAAGGGAATCAAAATATTCAAATGCTTTCAACTAATTTCATTCATCAAATTGATTCATAGACTTGATATTAGATAAAAATCAAAGAAAGGAATCCAATACATGAACATATAAATACCCCAGCATAAATATTTTATATATTCAAACTCACAAGTTTCAAAAGTTGTATTAGACATTCCAGTCCATTCAAAGATGGAGTATTTCACTGAAATTAGCAAGTAAAATAGTCTGCTATCTTAATTTTTACAAAATTTTATGGATCCCCGCCAAAACATCCATTCCTAATATTTATAGCCACCAGGCTAACCTAATAGCTAAACACAAAGCTTCAAGAAACAACCGTCCGTAACTGAATTTAACTAAAATGGCCAAGAGCTGTAAATAGAGCTATAATTGCAAAATAGGAAACGGTTCTTGATTTGTCTTATTAGTGTGTTGTGCCATGTATATTTCGCCACTCCATATGAGCCACTGAAAAGTTGTGAACAACCTGATAATGTGGGAGCCCAATGTGCAAGATGCATTGCTTCCAAACCTCTTTGTCCATACTCACTTTGATAACTTTAGTTTTGTGTGTTTCCAAGTGATTAGAATAGACAACTAACATAGATTCAATTTTGACAACTCTGGAGAAGTCATCTTTGGTTAAAGATTTTGATTCTTTAACCAGGTTCATCTTTCCTTTGAAATTCTCCACCATATCCACTGTCTGCTCGATGGTTTGTCTGTCTTCGTTGAGAAGTTGTACATCAATACACTTCAAATATTTTTGCATTACAACAATGAGTTCTTTCAATTCTTTCAACAACTTAATGGATTCTTCATGGCCTTGCTTGATGATTGATTTTCTCCATTCAATATTTTCTTTTGCCACATACAATATCTTGTCATCCAAATCTTTAACTGCCTTTTCAATGAGAAATTTCATGACACCATATTTTTGCACATCTTTCATCTGAATCAACATTGCTGCGTATTTGTTCCTTTCTTTTTCCCATGCTATCACCTCTATTTCAAGCTCTTGAGTTACAGTTATAGCATCCTCGTATACCCTGATCAGATTAGCAATATACCTTGCTCCCTATTGAATTATGGATTCAAGCTAGTCATCGAAGGTTTCTGCCATCATATGATTCCTTTGAACGTTATCCAACAAATTTTGGTTCATTGGCGATTTAGGATCAAAACATAGAGAAATCTGCGACAGGGGTTGCAGACTGTGATGATGTATGGCATTGATATATTCTACCATCTATTTAACAACTTGTTTTAGTTCCTACTTGTCCTTCTCATCCTTCCATGTTCTAGATAATATCCTTCTAGTGGAAGACTCTAAATTTTTTGTGTCAGTAGTTCTGAAATCAATCTTTTGAATGGAAAAGTCCTTCTCAGTAGCATTTTCTAGATCTTTGTCCAAAATTGGTTTGGCTATTTCAGCTACCTAATGCCTTGTATTCTCATCCATCTCCAGCATGGCCTCTGCTTTTAGCCTTTTAGACTTGGACATTTTTTTGAGGCATCTACTCACCATATCTTCTATTGGAATGATGATAGGAACCACATTTCATTTCTCACTGATTGAGGCTCCCAACCATCTAGAAACATTTGGAGATTCCTTCACTAGTGGCGTCTAATACTCTGATGAATCCATGATAGCCAAAGTGGCCACTTGATTGGGATTATCCTCAGGTTGTTCTTTTTGTTTATCTACATCTTGAGTTGCAAGGATATCTACTATTGGTTCACCCATAATTACTTGTGCTTCTTCACTATCAAGAATTATGATGGCTTCTTCTCTTGTAGGTTCTTTACTTTTCTTCTTATTTCTAGAACGGGTGACTCAAACTGATGAGGAGCCAAATAGTGATTCCTTGAACCTCTTAGTTTGAGCCTTCTCACTCTTCGTATCAGTAGCACCTGCAATATCAACAACTATGTCAGAGGAAGAAATGAGTGTTTTTGTAGTAGTATGGGGTTGCTCAACTAATTTCTCAATTGAGGTAATGGTCAGTCTCATTCTAGATTTATGGTTTCTTAACCACTTTTCTTTTCTCCTTATAACATTAAAGGTTCTGGATTGGATATTTTCTTCTTCTCTCCTATCCCCGCCAATTTCAGGAATAGGTTGCTTATGAATTCTTTTATTGAACTCTAGGTGCAATACATCTTCACCTTCCTCTTCATATACTCCTACTATGTTCATTGATGATTTCATAGTAAGGATTTGTCATAAAGTGAACCTTGACCATAATCTTATTCGAACTTCAAATTCATCACAACATATCCTTTATTGGCAAACCCTTGCCGAGCAACATAAGGCTATAGATTCATTTTCTTGAGTTCCACTTCTAAATTCAATGCATCAGAGGTAGTTTTCTAGCTGTAATATCCAAGTTCAATTGGGAAAATTGCTCTAGATTCACTTTTCATCTCTAATTTCTAATGAACATGAGCTAACTGTTGACAAAATTCTAGGAGTACATAATGATCAAGAGTATATCTGGGCAATTTGAAAGGTTCATCTTCAAAGCCTCCAATTCTAATATAAGTGAACCTAGGAAATTGAATAAAACAACTCCCATAAGTACTAATCAATTTTAATGCTTCGGATGATATTCTCTTATTCATATTTCCCTGCAGTTCAAAAGTTAATCTTCCTACAAAGACATCATTCCATCTCAAGAAGTTTTCTGTATAGCTCTATCTTTGCAAGTGTGGATAAAACTTATAGACTTTTATTCTATCAACCCAAGGTTCTTGATATAATCCTGGCCATTCTTTGATACGGGCTAAAATATAAAATAGGTAGGAAGACATATGAAAACTAGCTATTCCAACAGAATTACTCAAACCCTCATGCAATCTCTCTGCAATTACTTGCGCCCAATCAAGGTATTTCTTGCCAGATAATAACACTTCAATGTAAAAATACATCCAGTCGTCCCAATAGAAGGCATGTGAATTCCCCTTGAGCCTGTTTAGAAGAATTACAATATCCCTCACTTCTATAATAAAATGCTCCCTTGTTAAGGGTTTAGGTAACCTAGAACCTCCCTTCTGCATTTTAAGGAGCCAATTTCTAGCAATGACACTCTGATAAACACTTTTCTTCTCAAAGAAAAATGCTTATGAGGTGCCTATGGACCAATCTTCGTATGACTCTTTGTGAGGGATCCCAATCACAGCCATTACTGTTTCTCTATCAATCCACACTAAAATGTCTCCATCACTAGCCCTAATACACCTATTGCTAGTATCATATTTGCTCATGCATGCATACACTAATTCTAGGCAAGGAGAGGTGATTGGGAAGGTAGCGGCTTCAACCAGACCGCTGTGAACTATCTTTTCCATCATGGAATTGGCCTCTAGTTTCTTAGCCCTTCCTAGAAAATTCTCTAACTCATCTTAAACTAAATCTATATCATCTAATTCTAGAAGGGTACTAATTAAGCATGATGTTCGACCCAAGTTCAGAAGAATTGGTCTCATGTTTGCTTAAAATTGCATCAATCAGACAACATTCAACCCCAAGGCAAAGAATTAAACTAACCAACTTCAGAGCTAAAATAGAGTAGGGGAGGTTAGTGATTAAACTCACCTACCTTCACCATCAAACTATGTAACCCTCGAAAAAACTGAGCTAAATTACCTTCCATGTCCTTACTCTTCACCAGCAGCAACAATAATTTTCTTACCTAAGAAGCATCATATTTAAGGACATAAAACATTGAAAAGTACCAAAGCATGCTTCGCCCCAACTCATTTATCCATGTAAAACTTCCCATGATTTGATATAGTTCTGACATGCTCATTAATTAAAAATCAATTCCACACAGTTGACATGCTTTCTCATGATTGATTTCCATAATTATAATTTGAAAACATGGAAAACAAGGAATATTCTATTCCCATCGCACCACCTTTATCTCCTAAACACCATCAGGCTGATTTGAAACAACGCTTTGAACCTTGAACTATTTCAAAAGAAGTTCATTGGTTCAAATTTCAAAGACAAAAAATCAACACTTGCGGCAAAGAAGATGGAAACAAAAGAAAATTTCAATAATGCGAAAATGAACCTTGAACCTTGAACCATTCCAAGAGTGGTTCAATGGTTCAAGTTCAAGACAACCATAAGGACTGGTATTGAAGGGACAACTGCAATACATAAGACAAAAGACTGATTGAACCGTGAACCGGAAAGGTTCAAAGTTCAAGTTCAATGACTATGCTAATGAAGACTTAGAACTTAATAGACCACATTTCCTTTGAACCAAAATTTTGAACTTTATAAAGGGTTCAATAGATGAGTATGAAACTCAAATTGATGAAGACTTAAGCTTTGCAATACTTAATAAAATAATGACCCCTAATTGATAAGCTATAAGTGGATAAAAAAGGGGTAACAATACTCATCCCTCCTAATATAGAATTTGCTTCCAAATATTCTGAAGTATTTAAGAGTAGGAGTATTACCAAACCATAGTTCATAAGGGGTCTTACTGATTTTACCTTTGATGTGAACTCTATTGAAATTGTAAACCATTGTATTCATTGCTTCTCTCCAGTACACATGAGGTAGATTTGCTTCCAATATCATGCTTCTAGCTGCCTCTAAAATAGTTATGTTCTTCCTCTCCACAATTCCATTCTGCTGAGGTGTTCGGGGTGCTGATAGTTTTCATCTGATTCCATTTACTTCTCAAAATGTATCAAATTCCTTAGATGTAAATTCTCCTCCTTGATCAAATCTTAAACATTTGATTTTCTTACCGGTTTCATTTGTTAGGTCCAAGAGACAACTAAGAGGGGGGGTTGAATTAGTTGTCTCATAAATTCAAACCAAAAACAACTTAACCAACTTCAATGCTTAATACTGGTAAACCAAACTTTATGTCGGTAGACAGTTTATCAGTTAATTGCAGTACCAGTAAAGATTAATACATGAAACAAAAATACAATAACATCAACAACACATAACACCAATATTTGTACGTGGAAACCCTATAAGGGGAAAAACAATGGTGGGAAACCTTACCCACAATCAGATGATACTACTGCAGATAGTATGTGTATACAAAATGGGGTCTACACATGCAGAAAGGCCAAGTGCCTTCAAATGGGGTCTTCATATGTTGGATTCAGTATCGGTTCAGTTCTGATATGCCTTCACAAAAACCTTCCTTTACCTTCAAAAGATATCTGGATCTAAAACTCTTCTTATTCTGACATATACCAAATTATTGTCCTTCTCACATTGGCATACTGATCTCACAAATGAGATCTTACATTTATACCATAACCTAAGACCAATTTTAGTAGGTCGACTCTAAGAGATATTACAATAAAAACAATTTACAAGTAAATCAATAACCGATGCAATAATTGATACAACATGTCATCTTAATGCATTTACAACAATAACAAAATTATCTCTAAAGCATTTCGTGTTGATCTAGAATAGATAAGCCTACCGGTGCATAGCCTGGACCTATTTGCCGATAACAACAAATATGCAAATACCAATATACCAATTGGCAAATCTCCAAGACAAAGTGTCCAAACAATGTCTTCGACATAACCAAGTGTTTTCCATGTTATTCCAAGTGCCAGTGAACATTATATCATATCGGTGTACTAGATACCAGTGACTGTGCATAATTCACTTGCTTGTGGCTGAACATTGTCAATCCTCCAAAGTGCTAGAATTGACAATGATAGTTCTGATACTTAATATAAGTACGGATCCAATAGCCAACAAGATGAGAGGGGGGGTTGAATCATACAAACTTAATCATCCATAAAAACATCAGATTCAACCTCGCTAATATATATATCAGTAATTTAACCAAAATTGTTAACCATGCAAACTCAAAAGCATATGAACAATATAAACCTCATAACACCAGATTTAACGTGGAAACCCAAATAGGGAAAAACCACTATGGGATTTTGGACCCACTAAGAAATAGACTCTTCTAGAGTATGCTCGGTTAAAAGCAAATCCTGTTAAAGATTACAAACACATTGCTAGATGTGACCCGATTAAGGGATTTCCCTCATATCTGTTAGGATCTTCACTTTGTTAGAAGTGACCTCATTAAAGGATTTCAAACACTCAATTAGAATGTCACCTTGCTAGAGGGTTTACAAATAAGACTGTTAAGTCCACTGGGTTAAGAGATTTTATGTCACTTTCACAAAATAACAGTAATAAAATCTATCTGCAACTTCACATCTAAAATACTAAAGAAGATTCCTATTTGTTCAATACAATCTAGACACAAAACTAATCTTGTCTATATGTTGGGCTTCTATACTCTGTTATTCTAACAAGTCTTCAAGCTTTTGTGCTTGGTAATCACTATGTAGCATCCTTGTGCATACACTTGCCCATGTACATTGTTTATCAATAGTTTCCTATTTATAAACAATTAGGTAACCACTTAATCTCCTTGATCACATTTCTCATGATCAATCATAGCCATCAGACCTTCAATCTTGTCTAGGTTCAATGCATCTTTCGATCTGAAATTGTTTTACCTCACCTTGGAACTTGTGCCATGGTATTATGGTTCAATCTAAGCTGTAGATCTTCATGCCAACTTTTCATTACCTTAGATTCGTTATCAAACTTCATTCATGGCTTACCAATCCTTTAATCCACTCTAGCTCATTAGCTTCCTTCCTTAAATACCGCATGTAAATATTTAATGCATTCTATTATAGCTCGGTTACAACTCGGGAACAACTCGGTGACTACTAAACTTCACTCGGTAGACATTTCGGCTATATTAACCGATAGCGATAACCTTAAGGTTTACCAACTAGGTTCCTTGCTTGATAACATAGTATAGTATTAACCTTTACAATTTACAACATATGTATGATGTTAAAACAATCTAAACATCATGATCTCATCATTGTCTGACTCGGTAGTAGTTGCCCATTGAATACCTTATTCATCCCCTTATTCATCATATACTTTCCTGTGTCTTTTACCGACATCTTTATAATCTTCATATCATACTTCTCAAGATATGGAAACATCATACTGAATTAGAAAACCAATTTCTTGACATCAATGAAAAAATAATAATATCAAGACAGTAAAACATCTTTAATCAGTTATATCCATAATCATCAACAACCTTCTCAATATCCTTATGAAATGCCAACAATCTTTCATTGTCTGTTATAATGCAATATTGCCAATAGATAAGTGTTAATAGGTGTTGACATCAATGACAAAACCATATCAACATAACTAGAATACCAAGAATCTACCCCTTTGGCATTGATGGCAACACAGGATTGAAAAACCATCAAAGTGCCAAAACAGAAATGCCAAATACCAACAATCTCCCAAAAGAGATCAAAACCAGAAACGAAAATTCAGATACAAAGAGTAATCAATCTCTCCTAAAGTAACAATCTCTCCCCCAATTAATAATCTCTCCCCAAAAGATAATGTGTTTTTCCATAGATATCTCTCCCCCTTTGACATCAAATGCCAAAGCTAATACAAAAACCAGATTCAAATACAAAATACCTACCAATTCAGTATACCAACTACTCCCCCTGAGAAGTAGCTCTCCTCATCAAGGCCAGAAAAAGATTTTTCTATTAATTCTATGAGTTGATAACAAACATCAACTGTCTAAGTCTCTATTGGTGGGGGTATGACACCAAGCTGATATCTAAGATATTCAAAAGTCTCCTTAGGCAAAGGCTTAGTGAAGATATCTACAATCTACTCTTTAGTATTCACATAAACTAGTTTTACTTCTTTTGCTTTAACAATCTCTTTGAAAAAATTCAGTTCGATAGAAACATGTTTAGTTTTAGAATGTAGTACCAAATTCTTAGATGTATCAATTGTTGTTGTATTATCACAATAGATAGTTATAGGATCCTTGCATTTTACCTTTATGTCCTTCAACATTTGCTTAAGCCATAATACTTGTGTACAATTAGTTGTTGCTACAACATATTCGGATATCACTGTTGATAAAGATGTACAACTTTGTTTCTTACTCAACCAAGAAATTAATTTGCTTCCAAGAAAAAATGCTCTGCCGATGGTGCTTTTTCTATCAAACACATCTCTTACCCAATTTGCATCTGTGTATGCACATAATTCAAAGTTTTCATCTCTAGGATACCACAAACCAAGATTTGTAGTGCCTTGTAAGTACCGAAAAATCCTTTTTACTGCTGATTCATGATTTTCTCTGGGATTACTCTAAAATCTTGAAACAATACATATTGTATTCATAATATTAGGTTTGGTATGTGTCAAATACAGTGTCCCTCCTATCATAGATTTGTCCCTAGTTAGATTAACAGGTGTAGATTCATCCCTTAGTGATAATTTGTCATTTGTAGTCATAGGGGTGCTTACTGATTTAGAGTTTTCCATCCCAAATTTCTTAAGTAACTCCTTCAAGTACTTGAATTGACTCAAGAATATACCTTTATTAGTCTGTGAAATTTGCAATCCTAAAATGAATTTTATTTCTCCAATCATAGACATTTCAAATTCTTGCTGCATTTCAATATAAAAGTCTTTACATAATCTATCTTCTCCTCCAAAGATTATATCATCAACAAAAACTTCTATAACCAAGATGTCATCATTAGTCACTTTATAGTATAAGTTGTTGTTAGCATTACCTTTAGAAAATCCAATTTTCAAAAGATATTTATCCAATCTAGCATACCAAGCTCTTGGAGCTTGCTTCAACCCATACAAAGCTTTCCTTAACCTGCAAACCATATCTTTGTTATCTGTTAAAGAAAATCCATCAGGTTTCTCAATGTAAACTTCTTCTTCAAGATCTCCATTCAAAAATGCACATTTAATATCTATTTGATATACTTTGTAGCTATTGTGTGAGAATAATCTGACTGCCTCAATTCTAGCTACCGGTGCAAAGGTTTCATTATAATCAATTCCTTCTTTCTAAGAATATCACTTACACACTATTCTTTCTTTATTTCTAATTACCTTCCCATCTTCATTAAGTTTGTTTCTAAATACCTATTTTTTTCTAATCACATTTTTTTCTAATCACATTTTTTTCTTTAGGCTAGGGAATTAATGTCCATGTGTTATTATTTTCAATTTGTTCGAGTTCCTCTTCCATAGCTTTAATCCAATGCTTATCTTCACATGCCTCATTCATTAATGATGGTTCAATTTGAGAAATAAGACATACCTCTTCATTTGCCAATCTTCCTCTTGTCATAACACCTTGATACTTGTTTCCAATTATTTGATTTTCAGAGTGGTTCAATCTTACATACCGGGGTGTCTTCGTTTGCTGTTGTTCCTTAGTTACAATGGAATTTTCAGATGATACTAGGGTAATTGGATCTTCATTTTGTACTGGTGCATTAAATGTAGGTTCATTTGTCAGTATTTTTTTTGTCTATTCAGAGTCTATATACCTTGAAGTTCCTCTAAACTATTCATCAATCTTCACATTTGTACTCTCAACAATTTTTTGCAATCTTTTGTTAAAACATCTATATGCCTTGCTCTTAGATGAATAACCAGGAAATATTCCTTCATCACTTTGAGGATCAAATTTACCAATATACTCATCTCTTCTAATATAGTATTTACTTCCAAATATTCTAAAATATTTAAAAGTAGGAGTAATACCAAACCATAGTTCATGAGGGGTCTTACTCATTTCATCTTGGATGTGAACTTTGTTGAATGTATAGACCACTGTACTCACTGTCTCTCTCCAATATACATGTGGTAGATTAGCTTCTGATAACATATTTCTAGCTGCATCTAAGATAGTTTTGTTTTTCCTTTATACAACTCCATTCTGTTGTGGTGTCCGGGGTGCTAATAACTGTCTTCTGATTCCATTCACTTCAAAGTATGCATTAAATTCCTAAGATGTAAATTCACCTCCTTGATCTGATCTTAGACATTTGATTTTCTTACAGGTTTCATTTTCTACCATTGCTTTGAATATTTTGAACTTCCCAAGTGTTGATTTTTCTCTAAGAAAAGTAACCCAACACATTCTAGAATAGTCATCAATGATTAGCATGAAATATCTATCACCTTGTAAACTTTAAGTTCTTCCTGGACCACATAAATCAGTGTGAATTAAGTCAAGAGCATTATTGGATTTTTCAGTAATACTTTTAAAAGATGCTCTAACTTGTTTTCCAAATTGACATTCCTCACATACCGGATTGTGAGGTTTAACAATCTTAGGTAAATCTCTAACTGCCTTAGTAGTATTGATTTTTACCATGCAATCAAAATTTACATGACATAGAGTCTTATGCCATAGCCAACTTTCATCAATATGTGCAATCAAGCATGTCTTTTCATTGTTATTCAAATGACAGAGGTTACCTCTAGTTTGATTAGGGTTGCAATTTCCAAACCAATTCTGTTCATAATTTTGTATTTTTCATTCTTGAATTGTAACTGAAATCCTTTTTCAACTAATTGACCAACACTTAAAAGATTATGCTTTAAATCTTCTACATAGTATATATTGTCAATATTATGCTTACCATCAAGAGATATTGTACCTTTTCCTTTGATTATACAAGCTTTATCATCTCCAAATCTTACTAAACCTCCATTGTATTCCTGAAAATTAAAGAATTTACCTTTATCACCAGTCATGTGATGTGAACATCCTGAATCAATGATCCATTCATCCTTAACTTCAACTTTAGCTACTAGTGCCTAGTCTACCGGTTGAATAGAAGGTGCCTGTTGATCTTTTGTTATAGCAATGAAAACCCATCCATTGTCTATTGGATCCTCATTAGAATCATTAGTGACTCCTTCATTAGCAAGATAACAAGATTTATCTTTATTCTTCTTAAATCTGTATCTTTGATATTCAGGGTTAGGCTTGTATGTTCTTCTAGCTTTTTCTCTTAGTCTAGTGTGTCTGTCAAGGCATCTTTAAGCCATATGACCAATCTTATTATAGTTAAAACATTTAAAGGGTGCTTTACCTTCATACTTACTTCCAACTAGACCTTTAGGCATTTTCCTTGCAAATAGTGCTTCAAGTTCTTCAAGTTCTTCATTTTCTCTCTTGCTTTCCTCAAGTTCTCTTGCATAAAAGGCTTTCCAATTAGATTTGTCAAATGATGGTGCAGATGATGTTGATGCCTTAAAAGATAAATCTGTCTTTATAGTAGCAACATGACCAAATTCCTCAATTTCAAAATTTGAATGTTTTCCAATCAATGTATCCCTAGTTACTGATGTATTAGGCATTGTTCTCAACTCATTTATAGTAGTAACTTTCACTTTATATGCCAGTGGAAATCCTCTTTAAAGTTTTGAAACAATTTCATCTTCGCTTAAGGTTCGTCCACAACATTTAATACCCAAAACAATTTTATTTACTCTTTCCATAAAAGCAGAAATCCTTTCATCTTCTTCCACTTTCAAATTTTCATACTTGACCTGGAAGCTTTCAAGTTTTGCAATTTTGACTATGGAATCTCCTTCATTGAATGTTTCCAAATGATCCCAAATAGCTTTAGCAGTAGATCTATCTAATAATCCCATGATTTGCTGATCTGATAATGCACTCAAAAGTGCTTCTCTTGCTTTGCTATCATTCTCTTCATCTTTGGTCAGATTAGGTGGATTAGGTTGACTTTGAGTAGGAGCAATATAGACATTCTTTGTAACATCCCAGATGTCCTTTCCAATACAATTCAAATGTGTCTCCATCCTAATCTTCCATATGCCATATTTGGTTCCATCATGTGTAGGACTGTCTTTTCTAAAATAGTTAGTAGACATTGGATCTCCTCAAGTTGTTAAACTTTTGCAAAAAGAGGACTAAGCTTGGATACCAATTGTTAGGTCCTGGAGACAACTAAGAGGGGGGGTGAATCAGTTGTCTCATAAATTCAAATGAAAAACAACTTAACCAAATTAATGCTTAATACTGGTAAACCAAACTTTATGCCAGTAGATAGTTTATCAGTTAATTGCAGTGCCAATAAAGATTAATCCATCAAACAAAAAGACAATAACATCCACATCACATAACACCAATATTTGTACATGGAAACCTATAAGGGGAAAAACCATAGTGGGAATCCTTACTCACAATCAGATGATACTACTGCAGATAGTATGTGTATACAAAATGGGGTCTGCACATGTAGAAAGGCCAATCACCTAGAGCTCACTACTCAAACACAAATAGGAGTCACATTGACTATAATTGGATGGTTAAATCCAATAATGATGTACTGCTCAAAATAACTTCTTCATATGCTAGATTCAGTACTGGTTCAATTCTATTATGCCTTCACAAAAACCTTCCTTTACCTTCAAAACATGTCTGCATGTAAAGCTCTGCTTATGCTCGCATATACCGAATTATTATCCTTCTCACATTCGCATACTGATCTCACAAATGAGATCTTACATTTATATCATAACTGAAAACCAATTTTAGTAGGTCGGCTCTAAGAGATATTACAATAAAATCAATTTACAAGTAAATCAATAACCAATACAACATGTCAGCTTAATGCATTTACAACAATAACAAAATCATCTCCACAGCGTGTCATGTTGATCTAGAATAGATAAGCCTATCGGTGCATAACCTAGACCTATTTGTCGGTAACAACAAATATGTAAATACGAATATACCAATGAACAAATCTCCAAGAGAAAGTGTCCAAACAATATCTTCGACATAACCAAGTGTTTTCCATGTTATTCATAGTGTCGGTGAACATTATATCCTGCCAGTGTACCAGATATCGGTGACTATGCATAAGTCACTTGCTTGCTGATGAACATTGCCAACTCTCTGAAGTGTCAAAGTTGATAAGTGTTAATAGGTGTTGACATCAATGACAAAACCATATCACCATAACCAAAATACCAACATCATTTTCTACCATTGCCTTGAATAGTTTGACTTTTCGAAAAGCTTCGAATTTCTCCCTGAGAAAAGTAACCCAACACATTCTAGAATAATCATCAATAATTAGCATAAAGTATCTATCTCCCTGTAGACTTCTTGTTCTTACCGGACCACACAAGTCACTATGAATTAAATCAAGAACATTATTGAATTTCTCATAAATACTCTTAAAAGTTGTTCTAACTTTCTTTCCCATTTGACATTCCTTACATACCGAATTATGAGGTTTCAAAATCTTAGGTAAATCCCTTACTGCCTTAGTTAAACTGATCTTTACAGTGAAATCAAAATTTACATGACAAAGTCTCTTATGCCTTAACCAACTTTCATCAATATGTGTAATCAAGTATGTATTATCATTGTTGTTCAAATGAAAGATATTACCTTTAGTCTGATTACCAGTTGCAATCTCCAAACCAGTTCTGTTCATGATTTTCCATTTACCATTCTTGAATTGTTTCTAAAATCCCTATTCAACTAATTGACCAACACTCAAAAGATTATGCTTCAAACCTTCAACATAATAAACATTGTTAGTATTGTGCTTACCATCCAAACATATAGTGCCTTTTCCTTTGATCAAACAAGCTTTATCATCGCCAAATCTTACTAGACCTCCACTACATTCTTGAAAAGATAAGAATTCTTTTTTATCACCAGTCATATGATGTGAACATCCGGAATCTATGATCCATTCATCCTTTTCTTCAATTTTAGCTGCCAGGGCCTACTCTACTGGTGGAACAATAGGTCTTAGTTGATCTTTTATTGCAACAAAATCCCATCCACTTTCTATTGGTTCTTCATCAGAATCATTAGTAACTCCTTCATCAGTTTAGTAACATGATTTATCTTTGTTCTTCTTAAATCTATATCTCTGATATTCAGGGTTAGGCTTATATGTTCTTTTAGCTTCCTTTCTTAATCTTGCATGTCTGTCGGGACATCTAGATGACATATGACCAACTCTATCTCAATTAAAACATTTAAATGGTGTTTTACCTTCATACTGACTTCCAACTAGACCTTTAGGCATTTTCCTTACAAATAGTGCTTCAAGTTCTTCAAGTTCTTTATTTTCCCTTTTGATATCTTCAAGTATTCTTACATAAAGTGCTTTCCAATCAAATTTGTTAGATGATGGTGATGATGTTGTAGATGATGATGTGCTGAAGGCTAAATTTGTCTTAATTATAGCAACAGGACTAAATTCCTCAAGCTCAAATGCAGAAAATTTTCCAGCCAAGTTATCTCTAGATACTGATGTATTAGGCATTGTTCTCAACTCATTAATAGTAGTTACTTTCATTTTGTATGCCAGTGGCAATGCTCTTAAGACTTTAGAAACAATTTCATCTTCACTTAAGGATCCTCCACAACATTGTATTCTTAAAACAATTTCATTAACTCTTTTGATAAAAGGAGAAATTCTTTCATCTTCTTCCATTTTCAAATTTTTATACCTGACCCGGAAACATTCCAGTTTTGCAATTTTGATAGTGGTATCTCCTTCATTAAATGTATCCAATTTATCCTAAATAGCTTTAGCAGTAGATCGGTTTGATAATCCCATGATTTGCTAATCTGATAATGCACTCAAAACTGCTTCTCTTGCTTTGCAATCATTTTCTTGATCCTTACCTAATGTTGGTGGATTATGTTGATTCGGTGTAGGACCAACATAGCCATTCTTTGTAACTTATCATATGTCTCTTCCAATGCAATTCAGATGTGTCTCCATTCTGATCTTCCATATACCATAGTTAGTTCCATCAAGTTTCAGATTGTCCTTCCTAAAAATGTTTGTTGTCATAGGATCTCCTCAAGTTGCTAGGCTTCTACAAAAAGAGGACTTTGCTCTGATACCAATTGTTAGGACCCAAAAGGCAACTGAGAGGGGGGGGGGGGGGAGGTGAATAGTTGTCTCTGAATTTCAACCCAAATATAACTTAATCAAACTTGATACTTAATAGTGATAAACCAAACTTAATGTTGGTTAACAGATTAACATTTAATATCAATACCGGTGAAACTTAATGCATGAAACAGAAAGAGAAACAACATCCACAACACATAACACAAATATTTATACATGGAAATCCTATAAAGGGAAAAACCATGGTGGGAAACCTTACCCACAATCAGATGATACTACTGTAGATAGTATGTGTATACAGATGGGGTCTACACATGCAGAAAGGCCAACTACCTAGAGCACACTACTCAAATGGGAGTCACAATGACTATAGTAGGATGCTTAAATCCTAGAATAATGTATTGCTCAAAATAGTATCTCCAATGCTGGATTTAGTACCGGTTAAGCTCTGATAATCACCTTCAAACCTTCCTTGAACCTTGTTTATGGTCCGCTTCATATGATTTTCAATATTTGCACATACCATGTTATATACCATAATCTTACATACCATATCCCATATCTCATCAATTGAGATCTTACATATATACAAAACCTAAGACCAAATGTGTAGGTTGGCTCAATAAGAATATTACAATAAAATCAATTACAAATAGGTCAAGATGCGATGCATCATGTTAGCTCAATACATTTACATCAATATCCAATCAATAAATCATCTCCATAACGTGTCATGCTGATCTAGAATAGATAATTAATACTAGTCCATAACCTAGACCAATTTGCTGGTAACAACAAATATGTCAACCCGATTAGACCATTGACCAAAATACCAAAAGAAATATCCAAACCATGTCTTTGACATAATCAAGTGATCTATTATCACTATTTAAAAATGGGTTTTCCTTTCCCATAAATCGGCTAGACTTTGAAATTTTGAATTAGACATGCTATCAGTTGCTTCAGCTCTATGTGAGGTCTTAGGGGTTTAGGGTTTTAATTTTAAATCGTTCAATGTTTTATCAAAAAACCCTCTGGTTTCTATTTCTTCATTACTTTATCTACTTAAGTAATGGGTCTCAGGTTCGTAGGAAGTGTCCCCCCTTATCATTTACCTAGGTGGCTATCGAACTAATTGAAAAATTTATGGCTTATGTCTTTTCTTCTTAATGTTGTCAGGTCAGGTACGTTGTGCGCAGTTCTCAGGAAGATCTATGGTTTTTGCTATTTCGTTAGGTGAAGTTGCACATGGTTTAAGATCCATGAAATGGCAAAAAGAAAATGCATTCTAAATGGTGATTTTGGTCTGGTTTAAAGAGGTTTCATCTCTTCCAAGATCTAATGGCTGGCGTTATTTCACAGCTTGAACTTGTAAGTGAAATACATTTCGTGAAATGGTGAAAGTGTCTAGTGGGACCTTGCATGCAAGGATTTTCTAAGGCACTAAAAGGTGATCAAGTCCAATCTGATCCGACGGTTCGTGCTGTTTCGCAGGATGAAAATGCATGATAGTTATCTTTCGCGAAGTGGCAAAATGACATGGAACTCCACATAGATGGTCTAGCTGGTCAAGAGGGTGAGTAAGATTGTGGCACGTTGTAGAGGTCACAATAGTTAGAAAGGTGGGTCCTAGAGGTGAGTCATGCCGCAGGAAAAGAAGTACAATTAGATACAGGTGGCAAGGGAAAGGTAGAACCCAGTGTTTTCTCTTAGCAAATGAAAGACTGACATGTCAACTTTGAAAGTGACTAGATGTCAGGTGTTTGAGGTTGAGTCGGAGGGCCCACGTCTGCTGGAGTCAGTTCCAATTGTTAAGCATTGAGCAAGTCGCAAATAATCTGATGGCCCACGTGAATTCACAAGGGTGAGCTGCTCATGCTTTATGCCCTACAAAATGGCAAAAAGGTTTTTCATCCAAAAAGACAGATAAAACATGAGGATAAAGGAGGATCAACTTCATTTTGATCCAACGGCCGGTGTTATTTTGCGGTTGCGAGGTGCTTGAAGGATATGCTTCGCGAAATAGAAAAAGTAAAAGGGGTTTGTCTAGGTGTCGAGTTAGATGGTGATGTGTCCATGGACACATGGTTTCAGAAGAAAGTTGAGGGCCTGCCAAGGTGTAACTCGCGGTAAAAGGGAGAGACACTTGGCTGACGTTGAACTAGGCTTGAATAGTTTTCAAAAACCAATGGTCAAATGCTACGTAGTAATCAGTAACCAATGAAAAGGCAACATAAGTAAAGCACGCATAAAGGTTTCCCTTAAAAGATGGTCATCTCTGATTTGATCCAACACTTCACATTATTTCATGGCCCGAAGTTGAAAGCTGTTTAAGCTTCGTGAAAGAGCGAAAGACCGCTAGCAGTAAAGGTAAAGGCGTGGTTAATGAAGATGTCGATGGTTTCAGTAAAGGTTAAACATCGAGCAATTAGAATTCCATCTAACATCTGGCATGGTTTCGCGAAGGAGAAGTGCTTGAAAGATAAAGTCTACAAAATGATGAAAAGGAGGTGGGGCCAGCGCGAAGGCAAGACTGTTAAGTCAGTGTAATGGCTAATCAAGTTTCTTTTGATCGGACGGTTGGTGTAATTTCATTTAATGAAATTACCTGAAGGTTATGCTTTGTGAAATAGCGAAAGAGCGAAAGGAAAGAATTGCAGGAATGTTGTGACCTATTGGAGCGAAAATTCAAATTCTCTCAGGAATTCAATTATGAAGGGATGGCCGAAGCATGTGGAATCAATGTCGTAGTTAAGACCCTGGGTACCATATATGATCTCTTGCTGATTGAGTAAAGGTATCATTCAAAAGAATTTTTAAAGAAGAGCAGATACAAAGCTATTGTCTTCAAATACAGAGCGATTCAATTTAGTTGCAGAAAGGATTCCTTCGAGCTAAAATCAAGTTTTGTTGTACTCTTGTGTGGCCATTTCTTTGTGGTGTTTTAATTAGGGTCTTGATTTGTCATTGAACCATTTGGGGGTAGTATTTTGATTGCTTTCAATTTCAAAATGGCACCTAAGAGAGAATTTTTTGGGAAAGTTAATTATCAGGAGAGGGCCATTTGTGATGATTTTCTTGAGCAGTTGACATTGTCAACTAACCAGGCATCAAAAGTAAAAGAATTAGTGCATAGAGCTCCTCGTTTGAAGATAGGAGAAGGGCTATATGATAAGGCAAACTGGTTGAGAGATCCACAAGTCAGGTTGTTTGGGTTGGGGTTATTTAAAGTTGGATTTGGAATGAGAAATTCTCCAGGCCCATAGAATAGCATTTGGGAGTTAGATGTAGGGAAGTTGGTAGTTCCAGGGGTATTCATGGACATGGATCTATTGACTCAAATTGCACATAACTATGATCCAGTCACAAGAAGCATTAGAGACATAAATGGGAAAGCCCTTATTGAAATCAATAATTAAGAGTTTAGAAGTTCTTTTGGGCTCAGTGAGTTTACCAATTTTTTGGAACCCATTAACTTCAAATCATTAGCTCAAGTATACAGTGCACAAAGGAACCACCTTAGGAGCAGGCCTCTTAAGGAATTTATTGTGAAGATAGGTGGGTTGACAGTTGTAGGACCCAACACTGAGGAGCCCTTCTCATTGAATCTATTCACCCTCAAGGCTAAGGGAATGTATTGGTCACTCTGCCAGATTTTGGGAGAAGATGCTGAGGCAAATATGTTCAATCACTACTTGTTAATGATTGCTCAGATTTTGAATCCTTCCCTTGCAGTAACATTTGATTATGCTTCTTTCATTACTGATGCTATCCATGGAGGACTAATAGGAATAAAAAATGGGAAGGTGGATAGGCCTTTCAGATGGTATTCACTCCTTATGCATCTATTCTTGTTCAAAGGTGGTGATTACTTTGCAAGTGGACTGGACCTCATAAAAGAGAAAGAGGGAGAAAAGATGCCAGTGCAACTATGGAGCACTGTGTTCTCATGGGACATAGAGGATGCCAGTTTCTTAAAATTTGATAAATATTTTGCATCAAAGATTAGGACTCTCCTCTGCTCAAAAAACCCAAGAATCCCTAAGGTTCTTTTGGAATTTGTTAGACCAAAAGAATTTGCAGAGAGTATAAAGATTGTTCATAATTGGGGTGATATTTACATATACCTAGTCTTAACAATTTTTAGATTTTTTGGTTTCAGAGGCACCCCATTCTTGTTGCCCTATCACGTCCCTCTCAAAGTGGGAATTGCAGAAGTCCTCAAATAGATTGGTAGTGTACAAGAGGCAGAGCTGACAGAAAGGGGTAAAGGGACTATTTTCCCTACAGTTACCATAGCCCATCAATTTATAATAACCAAGGGAGGTTGGAATTGTTTTGAATACTTTCTCAAACCTTATCATTTGTCAACTGCAGTAGCCAGGTGTGCCAATCCAGAAGACTTCTTCAATGGCATGTTTAGAAAGAGAGTAGTGTGCAGAGGTAGACCCCATCAATTTTAGTTTCTTGAAGACCTCATTAGAAATGAGTTTGATCTAGATGAGCAGGAGCTGAGGAAGGAAAAATGGGTGGCTTATAAGAAAGCCTTAGACTTTGTACACTAGTTTGATGCCAGCTATGACCCATTGTCTAGCTTTTTCCCATTTGAGGAGAAAATAAAGTTTTTAATTGTTTGCTTTGAGGATGTGATGCAGACCCTGAAGGAAAAGAGGGAAGCTATGATTAAAAGCAACCCTAAAAAGGCAAGAATGATTCTAAGTAGGTCTGCCTCCACAAGAGCAATCCCCCCAGGTGACTATACACTACACAAGAAATCTAGTTATAGTCTGTAAATGCCTACAACAGGGGAGTCCTCCACCTCCAAAGGAAAAAAGAAGATACAACATGTCAATGGCATCCAAGAGATCCCTATGAAGAAGAGAGTAGGAAAAGAAGTACAATTGGATACACCCTTGTACTCTCCATCCCAATCCCCTATCCACATAGGAGATGAACAGGAAGCAGCTGAACAACTGATACAGTTAGGCAGTCTAGGACAAATTGCCTATACATATGATGAAACAGAAGAGGGGATGCCAGAAGAGCCCCTTGCTGCTGAAATGAACATCACTACCAATGAAATTAAGGGCTAGGAGTGGGATCTTGAGATCAAATAGGCCAGTAATGACTTCTTGGCTGATAATAATTTTGTTACCTCACGAGCATTTATGCAGTTTGTATGGAAATAAAAAATATAGACAAATACAATGCAAGATGTGAGAAGAGAAAAGGTGAACATTCTCACAAAGATCCAGCTCTACTGGAGGAGGAAATAAAACAAGAAATGATGGAAGAATTTAAGACCATCACTCCTAAGCAAGGAAGAGATATGGTGGCACAACATGGAGTGCTTATTCTCCCTGAGTGGGACATAGCAGATGCCTTGGTTTTGGAGGCAGTGAGGAAGGAAACCAAGCCCATAGAGGGAATTACTTTTAGCAAAGATAATGTTGCACTCATCATGTGGTCTCTCAAGAGAGATGAAAATAAGAGAAGAAAAGATACCCCAAGGTCAAGTTACCTTGGTGGAATGATAGTGAAGAGAGTGCAAAACATAGGGATGGGAGAAGCTATTAGCACTGTGCTAGAGACTGCAAAATTTATTGTTGCAGTAGCAGAAAAGGAAGCCAATGAAAAAGTAGACCTCCAAGTAAGGTTGGAGATAATTTTGAAGGCCTATATTAGTGCTAAGGAGGTAAAAGGTAAGGATAGCATCATTGCTAAGTTGCAAAGCTAGTTGATAGGACAGTACCATCAAGGTGAGTCTTCAACATTGATGATCTTTTCCTCTCCTGCAAGACCTCCACCTAGTAGCCCCATCATTGAGTTCCCACCATCTCCAACACCTTCTAGCTCCCAAATGATTGAGATTACTCCTCAAGAGCTAGAGAATTTGAAACAGGCTCAGGCCTTATATGCCAAGAAATATGAGGAAAGAGTAAGATCTACTATTTCAAGTTTTGCAGATACAATGAGTGTTTCACTGTTACATAATAATATAAGCAATATTTTGGATATGTGGAATGAGCTCAATGGAGATAAGGCCATTTTGACACCTATTTTTGACAAGTGGAGGCCTAGAGAGCAAGACTTGGAGCTTATTTGTGCATCTTATGATGAAGTAGGGGCCAATCCTATCATCAAATCCACTTGTGACACCACCAAAGACCTAGTAAAATTAGCAGAAGGGGTGGATAATGCTGAAAGAAAAATCAACTTGTACAAAAAGGAGTATGCTGAGTAGGTTTTTGAGTTGCTCCTAGGAGTTTTTGTTAGCCTAGATCAACTGAAGGACAAATAGGTGTTGCTCAAAGAATTAGAGGCCAAACTGTCAGCCAGAATTAAAGGAATTATTGATTTAAATGATGCTTCCTTCTTTGTTGTGACAATTCAAGAGTTAGAGAAAATCAAATCTCATTATGGTTTTCTCAATTCAAAAGTCAACAAGATGAGAAATTCTTGGAAAAGGTTGACCAAGGCTAAGACAAAAGTGATTAATTTTGCATCACCAACTGATGATGTGTACAATGAATGGACAAGAAAATATGCCATCTAGGATGTAGAGTAGTTAGAGGGCACTCCTGAATAGTTAGAAGAGGTTGCAACTAGACAACAATTAGAAGAAGTTGCAGAGGTCAAAAAGGACTTGTAACTATTTTTGTAAAAGGCTTTGTAAATTATTTTGGAAAAGAAATGATTGTAACCAATTCTCCTAGGAAAATCCAAAGCTATGTGCATCCATATTGTTATAAATGGATACCAGGACTAAGAGTAGAGGGATCACTAATAATTGTAAGAAAACGTTGCAAAAATTTATATCTGAGCTTTTTCTAAGTTTAATGGAGAATATTCAAAAGTTTTTGTAATACTTTCTTGAAGAATATATCAATATACAGACCATCAGTTTTGAGTAAAACTTTGTGTCATCTTCAAATTTGCTTGTAATTGTTTACTGTTTCATTCTGAATCATCCAGGGTTATTTTGTTTGAATGGGGTTGTAAGGAAATTTTTAGTAGATGTGTTTGCTAGATTTTTCTCTTTAGGAGGGAAATTAAATATGCGGGGATCACTTCTACTAGTAAATTCTCTGTAGGATACTTTGAATCTTGATGAGCATGGTTTAATTTGGTATGCATAAATTCTTATGTGTGTCAAACATATATAAGGGTTGACAAAAGCTGAGCCAATGGGATGTGTGAAGATATTTTGTTTGGGGAATATTGTTTGAATTTAGATGACTCTGTGACCTTGGATAAGGCACTAGTATAGATTGAAGTTGTCTATTACATGTTTTGTAGGTCAAAATACTGAATATGAGTATAATTTTCATTCCTTTATTTCAGTTATTTTCAAGGTGATTAGATCCACTGGTTTTTTGGGCTGGTTTGCTATGGATTTATCTTTTGAAAGTGTGAATTTAGTTCACAAAGGTATACTCGCTTGGACTCTGAGTAGGTTCAAAGTGTAGAAGGTTAAATCAAACCTTGTCATATATTGTCCAAAGAGTTTCCTACCCTTTGACATCTTTCCTGCATAGAGTTTAATCATTTTATTATAAGGATGTTGAAGTGAATCAGATTTTGAAGAACACAAAAGTGGTGACTCTACTGGGGAGAGTCACATTAAGGATCCAAATGCAGATTTGTGCTTAAGTTGTGAAGAAAATCATTGTGTTTTTGGAATTCTTGTGTATTATTCTAAACCTTGTTTTCATAATTCCCATACTCTTGTGGGTGGCGACTCTATCATATTGGAACTAGTCCTTGTGAATTATAAATCATTCTAAAAGGAAAACAAGCATAATGCAAGGAGGAAAAAATACTAAATCATTCATGAAGAAGCATCCTCATGAAACTTTACAGGAAGGTTTACCAGAGCAGTCACAAAGGGGCCAGAAGAGATTAGTGTTACATGAACCATCAAATGGTGCTTGGGTACAAAAGAATAATAATACTAGTAAGATGCCTGATCGACCTATTTATGCAAAGTCTAATTCTTCTTCTAGGGATTATGAACAAGATATATTAGGTTTCCATTCTGGATTGTTTGGAAATATTGATAATGCACATGTTTTAAATCAAGATTTATCCCATGTTAGTGTCTCTGCAAAAGATAGGATGAGTTCAAATGCAATTAGACACTCTGTGCCTAGAAAAATTGATGGGAACATTAGTTTGATTGACATAGATCAAGTCAATATATCAGATTCTGAGGAAAATTTCCTTGACAAAGATAAAGTATCCCAAGAAATTGAAGATCTGAATAAAAGAGTTCACCATATAATTTCCCTAAGAGCCCAAAAGGAAGCAAATAGGGAGAAGGAAGTCAAAGCTAAATTAATGGAGAGAGATAGGCTTCTTAGACAAATAGCTGATCTTGAAGTGCTAGCTAAGGAGAAAGAAAAGAGTGATGAGGAAGGCCCTATGATTAGAGAAATTTTTATCCCCAAAGCCAAGCAAGCATATAGGTCAATAGTCCAACCAAACAGGGAAGTATTTAGTGATTCTGAGCTTCCTAGGACTAATGTGGATAAAGGAAAATAGAAACAGGTGGATGACAGAATTGAATCTAAAACTACAGAGGAGATTTCTCATAGGTTGTCAGCACATGAGAGAGAAATGGAGAGAATGAGGAAAGAAAAGGAGGATCTCCAAATGGAACTAGAGAAAGCTAAATTGGAAGCGACAACTTAGGAAGTAAAAAGAAAAATTAGTTACTTAAAGGCTCACCCTATCATGTTTCCATCAGAAGACCTTAGTAAGTCTGATCCTCAACAAGTTTCCCTTCCCCCAATTAAGATTCAACCTAGAATGCCTAC
The DNA here is from genome assembly GCF_030272615.1 of Cryptomeria japonica. Classification (NCBI taxonomy): domain Eukaryota; kingdom Viridiplantae; phylum Streptophyta; class Pinopsida; order Cupressales; family Cupressaceae; genus Cryptomeria; species Cryptomeria japonica. The sequence continues at coordinate 903,887,003 of NC_081414.1, forward strand.
TAATATAGCCTCGATGAGTCAAATCCCTGTGAATAGTCAACACACCCAAGTATCTTAGTCTCCAATTCCAAAAGTTAGAATGACCATGGGAAACAATAATGCTATTACCCCTTTTCAAAGGAGACCAATAAATCTAGAAAAATATAGACAATTGTTCTTTGATGGGATCCCAAGATATCCCAATCATGTTCCTACTGAGTTAAGAGACAGAATCCATAAATTTGCTAGGAATAATGCAATTAGTGCTGAGCAACATCTAAAATCTTTTGGGGACCTAATAAATGATTATGAGATAGTGGATGCTTTTAGAGTTGCCATTAATGTAGAAATTAATAGAAAATCATACGAGAAGTTGGGAAGAAGAACAGATGGTAGATTATGGCAAGAGACAAAACAACAACCTAATAAAGTTGCTAAGGAGGAAGATAAGATAGAGAAGCTGGTTATTGCAATGAAGGATATGACTACCAAGGTTAACAAAAATGACAAACCTCATTAGAACTGGCAAGATAGACCCCCTTGATTACATGACATGCCATATAATACAAATTGGAAAGATGGTAAATCCCAGAATGAGAAGCCCAAAATTGCTCAGAATCAGGACACTCCAGATCCCTTGAAAGGGAAAACTGTCCATAATATAGAAAATACTCCCTAGTGTATTACTTGTGATGGGTCACATTCTCCTCATCAGTGTGTAGTGGCTCAGGCTCTTGAAGAATCTATGAGACAAGAAGCTGAGCCTGACATCAATATGTTTGAAACCATCATAGAAAGTGATGAGGGGTCCATGCAAAGTGAATACAATGATGTGCTAGATAATGAAAGGTTTTTTCAAGGACAACTAACCTTAGATTGGCATCCTACATTGAATGTGGTAACAATTGAGGATGAAGAGGGTCATCTTAGAAGGCCTAGTGAGGAAGAGGTTAAAAATATCACTAAAGCTGCCATTGCCAAAGCAAAACACAACTATAACTTGAGGAGCACTAAGAGAGACACTAATCAGGGTGAACTGGGTTCCATGTTCATAAAAGAGGTCACTCAAAAGGGGGTAGCAGGTAGTGCTACTACTGTTCCTAAGATTGGTCAAGAAAAAGGGGAACAAGTTAAAGATGTACCCAAGGGTACAAATGATAAAAACACTGGTGATATACAAGGAGCTACCACAGTGAAAAAGGCAAGTCAGCTCAAGACAGAAAGAGTTAGAGCTAGTACTGAAACAAGCAATAGTTCTACATTTGACATGGCTCAAGCTCTTACTCAAATGAAGGTTACTATCCCATTAGTAGAATTACTGAACATTAAAGAACATAGGGATGAAACCTTGTCTTTATTTTCTAGTATATCTGATAGTGACATATTCTTACCCCCTGGTTCAGCTAGAATTGGAAAGGATCAAGAGTTCCAAACCCTAGAGGTTTATGTTGGAACCACTATCACTCAAGAGCCTTCATAGGTAGATCCTTTCTATGTTACTTTGTTAGTAAACAACCGGTTGATTAAAAATTGCATGATAGATTCAGGAGTTGTTGCTAATGTAATGCCTTATGGTGTTATGAAAGAATTAAGACTATCAGTAACTACTGTATATGTGAAATGTTATGCTATAGATAACAGGGAAGTACCTATGATAGGTAAAATGAAAGATGTTGAGGTAAAAATAGTAGCATTCCCTGTGGCAACTTATAAAATGGATGTTATTGTTACTGATACCAAGCCCCATTATGGTATGTTACTATCCAGGTAGTGGGCAGTAGCAGTAGGAGGAAATGTTCAACTAGACTTATCCTTTGCCACCATTCCAATCAATGGAAATCAGGTCAAATTGTATAGAGAGCCACGAGCTCCTAGGGTAATTGAAAATGTAGACCCTAATATGCTCAATTGTATGATTGATGTAGATCTTGATAACTTTAGACTTCAACCAATTTTACCCTAATTGAAGAATACTGACCCCATTGTGGTCGAATTAGAAGCACAACAGTATGGATTATGGCAAATGTATTTTGATGGAGCTTTCTCCAAAGAAGGATCCGGAGCAAGGGTTCTCTTTGTATCCCCATCACGTATAACCTTCAAGTATTCATTCTTATTGGCCTTCCAGTGTACAAATAACACTACAGAGTATGAAGCCTTATTGTTTGGGTTTGAGGTTACAAAGAAGCATGGAATCCAGCTGTTGATAGTGTTAGGGGATTCAGAATTGGTTGTATCCTAGGTAAGATCTAAATATGCATGCAAGAATGATAGATTGAAGAGATATAAACATGTAGTTTGGGATGTTATTGAGCATTTTAGTGCATTTTCTATTAATTGGATAGAGCGATCAAAAAACATTATGGCAGATTTCCCAGCTAATGTGGCCTTGAAAAATGATGATGCAACACTAACCGGTATTTCCACTATGGAAATAAAATCTAGGCCTACTATTCCTGATAATGTGTACAATTGGCAAGTTTTTGTTGATGATGAAGACATTCTTAGGTTTATTCAATGTGTTGATGATTATGATGGACAGAAGATTGATTGCAATGCACTGGTGGAGGTGGTGGATGATAGGGAAACAGTATTTGGAAATGATTTGGTCCAGTTCGAAACCAATGAAATACCTAAAGGGCTGGTAGAGCTGGAAAGCATGTTCAGTTACAATGATAATCACTTACATCAGTAGTCTACCACCAAGTTGGAAGAACTAGAGGAGGTAAACCTAGGGACTAAATCATCCCCTAAGTTAGTATACATTGGGAAGAAATTACACCCTCATGTCAGGACTAACCTTATTAATTTATTGAGGAAGTATAAACATGTTTTTGCTTGGTCTTATGAAGACCTAAAGGGGTATAGACAAGATCATTTTCAGCATGAAGTTCCTTTACTTCCAGATGCTAAGCCTTTTAGATAGAAATAGAGATCCATTAATCCCCTATTATAAACTAAGATGCAGCAAGAGTTAACTAAATTAAGAGAAGGGGAGATTATCAAACCTATAAGACATTCTTCATGGGTCTCCAATTTGGTCCCAGTAAGAAAGAAGAATGGGGACATTAGATTGTGTGTAGATTTTAGGAATCTAAATGTTGCTTCTTTGAAAGATAGCTACTCTTCCCCAAATATGGAAACCATGCTACAGAGAGTGACAGGTTGTGACCTTTTATCCATGATGGATGGTTTTTTAGGATACAATCAAGTGCTAGTGAAGGAATATGAATAGTTTAAAACTACCTTCACTACTCCATGGGGAACTATAGATGTCTAAAAATGGTCAACGCTTGTGGAGTCATACTTTAAAATTTGCGCATTGCCTTATTTTAGGGTTCTTGAGTCACATAGACATTTCTTCTATGTTGTGCACTTGGTCTTTATCATTTGCGAGCATCGAGTCCTTCTTCTGCATTCCTCATTTTTCTCGCTTTCGAATTAGGTCTTGTCAATAGCAATCTTCAATCATGATTTTGGTCAATCTTATCCTATCGCATCATGGTGCATGCTTATTTATCATCATTTTGGACATCGTCAATCCTAATCAATGATAGAATTAGGGTTTTGTCCTCTTGTCAATCTTTCAATCATCTTTAGCTTGTTAGTAATCATTTTCAATTATCAACTTGTCAATCTCATCATTTTGTGATCGATTCGTCATCGATCCTTGTCCTTGTCAGCCTTGTCATTTTACGATCGATTCGTCGTCGATCCTTGTCCTTGTCAATCTCATCATTTTGTGATTGATTCATCATCAATCCTTGTCCTTTTCAATCATGTTAATTTGGATTGATTAGTCATTGTTCGTCGTCAATTGGCACCTATCAATTTGATCTCCTTGTCAATCTTGTTCAATTTGTCATTAATTTTTGTCAACCAATCTCAATCATTTATCAACATTGGTCCTTTGTCAATTAGAATCATGATCGAACCTACATTAATTTCTTGTTGTCTTGACCTAATTCCTTGTCCTCTTATTTCTAGGGTTTTATGATTTGTTCATTTAATCCTTTTCTTCTTCTTTGTCGGTTAAATAAATCTATTTATTTAGTCCTAGGTCTCTTTCATGAATTAATTAATGGATGAAAACCTATTAATTAATTCACCTAATTTCTATTTCATCTTTTTCCTCAATTTTCTAATTTGCTAATTTCTTCTAATTCCTAATTTCTATTTCTCCTATTTTCTTTATTTTTTCTAATATTTCCCCTAATTTCATTCCCTCATTTTCTCCTATGTTTATGCTTCCATTTGTTGCTATTTTCTCTCTTTCCTTTTATCATGAGAATAGCAACTTGTCACAATTTGTCATAATTTGTCATACACCTTGCATAAAAATTGTCATACATTTGTCATAATTTTGCCATTCTTGATTTGAATTTCCTTTCAAATCTCTTCATGCTAATCTTGTCCTCTCTCCAATTTGTCTATAAATTGGATGATTTTCTTCAATGAAAAGGGAATCAACCACATTTTGAGTAACCTTATATTGCGAATTTGATCTCTCAACAACTTGCTTTCCACTTGCATTTTACACTTGTAGGTGAGATCCACATCAAATTTGAAGGTGAAAGAAGAACAATGGAGCCACATGAAGGAGATATATGCATCGGTTTGCTCCGATTTCATTTGATTTGAATATCTTGTCTTTATGTCTTCATTGATTGGATTGGGATTACTTTCATTGCAGCTTTAGGTTTTGTGGTTGTCATAATTGCTATTGTTTTGATGATTTTCAATTTCCTGATCTACTTTTTGGTGAACCCAACGTGAACTAACCCGTTAACTATGTTTTGAGTGCTTTTGAGCTATTTGTAGGTGAAAAACTCAAGAAACAGGGTGACTCAGAGCTCTCTAGGCACTTCTGCGCCTGTGTTGAGACATTATGTGCCTGTGTTAATACTTCTGCACCTATGTTGATGTGTTTTGTGCCTGTGTTGAGGCATTCTGCACCTGTGCAAGGCCAGAAACAAAGGTGAAATTAGTTGTTTTTACTTGTAAATTTGTTTGTTTTCATTTTCTTTCTTGCATTCTGGTTTTTCTTTGGTACTAATTCTCTGTGCAGCATCTTGGTGTTATGTGTGACGAAGACTAAAAATGCAACTACTAACGAATCTTATGCAGGACATGGTCAAAGGCTCTCATTGAAACATCTTGCTTGCGATTTTTAAAGTAGTTGCACATTTCATTTCTTAAAGGTTAATGAACACCATGCATGCTTTGTCTATTTTTAATTTGATTGCATGTTTTAACCCTTAGAACTGGGCCTACATCCTGATTTGCCTAGCACTTTGCATAGGCATTGGTGAGAGGGAATGACCCAAAGTGGTGATGGGCTAAATCCAAGCCCTTTCGAACCACTCTAAATAACTATGGATGCAACAAAAGTTGTAGACAACGGGTGCTGGAATGGTATTGCGATGATTTATTTGCCAGATCAATACCCACCCGAATAGATGCCCTTACTAGAATCTCTTGTTTTTAGATGCCAAAATCCTTCTATCTGTTGGCTCAGGCATTATGATACATGCATGCTGAAGAAACCTCTCATGTACTCCTCAGTTAGAGATAGCAAGTTCTTGGGAAGTTATGCCCCTTGAACTCGAAGCTTGGTATGCTCGAGAAGTGAGTGCACTGTAAGGGGGAGCCAGTGCTACCAAGCATCTATCTATTTGGCTGAGTGTTGTATTTTATGGTTAGAGGAATCAATAGATATTACCCTTACCAGCCATAGGATTTTTTGTGAATGTACTTGATTGTCTTGAGTCAAAGTCAAACAAACATTTTTGTCTTCCGTGATTGTCAAAAGTACAATCAAAAACAAACTTTCAAAAGTGCTCATAATTAACTTGGGTTTTCAAAATCAACAACCTTCGATTCAAAACAAAATCCAAACAAAAGTCCAAATTTGTCCAAGTATTCATCCAACATTTGAACATGGCTTGCCAAGACATTGAATATCTTTGTTTCAAAATTCATGTCACTTTAGGCTAGGTTTTGCATAGTCAAACTTAGGTCCTAGGACATATTGTCATCTCCCTTCATTTTAGTCCTTTTCATTGCAAACGTCCTCATTTTGCATTTAGGTTCAAAATCATTTACCTAAGTTTGCATTTCATTGTCATATCCAAGCTAGATTTCCATTTAGGTGACATTCGTGCATTATCCTTGTCATGCTAAAATTAGGTCTTGCCTAGGTTGCATTTTGCATATTCCAAGTTATTGGTCTTCGCATATCCTTATCATTGTATTGTCATCTTGTCTTGGCTTCATCTTGTCATATCATATCCTTAGATCATTTTCATGTCATATCCTAAGTCATTGTCATAGTCAATGCCTTCTTGCATTTACTCTCAAAAATTTGGTTTGTCAAACTTAAAAAATCAAAAACTTTGGATGATACCCTAAGTTGTTGTTAGGGAGTCTTGACCTTGTCTGAAATTTGTCCTTTCATTAATATCATTTTTGTCAAACCTAGCTTAGCATCCAAGCATATAGGTGAGACATTGTCAATTTTTCCTATTGTCATTTGGTCCTTTGTCCTTTAAGGTCTTGGCTTCATTTCAACTTCCCAAGGATGAGTCTTTAGGTTTCCATTCCAAAAAGTTTGTCCAAATCTTGAAAAACAACAAAAACATAGGTTGCATTCTTGCCATAGATTGCATTTTCATCTATTTAGGTTGCATTTAGTTGCATATCATACATCATCCTTTCAAAATTAAAAAAATCCCAAAAATATTGCATTTCCATAGTGACATACCTGTTGAAACAAGGTCAAAATCTAAGAAGATGGGCGAACCAACATATCAACCCATTGACAACATATCAAACTCATAGTTTCAACCTAGTCAAACATTACAAATTGAAGGTTTGTCAAACACATCATTACCACAATATGGAATGGTTCAACTTGGACCACCTCCATTATATGAGCCAGTGTTTGTACCCATGAAACTGGGATATGGGAGTGTTCCACCAATGCCAAGGGAAAATGCACCTTTTGACTGGAATCAACTGAACTTGCAACATGAAATTCAAACTCAAACATTACATGAGGAACAAACTCTTTCACAACTATATCCAACCCAACAACAAGGCAATATTGGTCAAACTTTTTATGATGAAACAAGTCTCCAAATTCAAAAACTAGAGGAGAAACTAGCTTGAGAAACAAAGCTCATTGAACAAAAGGTGAAAAATAGTGAGAAGATTAGATCCCAAATGTCCAAAACATTTAAAAAATTTCAATGTCCAAACCCAAACTTTGAGCCAATTGATGTAAGATCTCTTATTGAACAATCAAACATACCAACTCTCCTCTCACAAATAGAGATGATGAAATAATTTCAAGAAAAGAGACAAAAATATTATGTGCCTCCACAACAAGAACAGGAAGGTGTTTACTATCAATCACATTTTCAACCATCACAACCAATGGTACAACATATACAACCAACACAACCAATGGTCCAATTTCAACAATATGTCCAACCAATTGTTAATTATTGACAACAAACTCAGTATCAACAACTACAATCACAAATTCAAAAACAAAACTTGCAACATGCACCAAGCCAAATTTTGAACATGTCAAACCAATTTGATCAACATCTAGTTCGAAAACAAAACATGACATCAGACCAGAACCAACTCCTTTCCAAACAATTTCAAATTCCAGATACAACTATGTCAAAACCTCGAAAGAAAGGTGGCCTTATTGCAAGGATCTTAAGGAAATTACCAAGTGAGTTCTTTGAGGAAGATCAAAATAATACACTTATGTCTAGCAATGCCTCATCCCCCCACAAACAAATTGACTCTCCTGTGGCATCTATCCCTACACCTTTAGAAGTTTCACAAGAACCTTCCATATTGTCCTCATCAAACAATACACCCAAGGATGAAATTATCCAAGGGCTATCCATAATTGATTGCCAAGATAATCCAATTCATGATGCACATCCTTGTCATGTTTTAGAAATACAAGACCCAATGCCACCATGCACTTTATTGCCATTACCTATTTTAGAGGAACCCATTCGAAGTCCCTCTTCCTCATGTTCAAGCATTGATTCCTTGCTAGAATCCATCACAAATGTTCAAAGTGCATTTCCTTCATGCCAAAACATTGATCCCTTGTCAGAATCCCCCATGCATATCCAAAGTCCAACCCCATGTCAAGAGGATAATTTAGAGCATGAAGAAACATGTCTTCAAAAAGATCAAGATCAAGATTGCAAAACATTATCATCCCATCCAATTTTTGACCAGGACCCCATGTTCCTAGAAACTCATGATGATTCCCCTATTCTTGTCCATCCTATCCAAATTCATATTGACACTCCATTCCCCTAGCAAGATCAAGATATCCCAGTCCATCCAATCCCAAACGATCCCCTTCCATTTCATGAAAACAATGTCCTTTCAAATCCCATTGACATTCCACTTCCTAAGAAAGATCAAGATATCCCAATCCATCCAATCCCAAATGATCCCCTTCCATTTCATGAAAAAAATGTCCTTTCAAATCCCATTGGCATTCCACTTCCTAAGAAAGATCAAGATATCCCTTCCATCCTTTCCGATGATCCCATTAAAAGTCAAGAGCAAGGCACATTTAAAGAGGATTCCAATGATCTTCCTCCTTGTCAAGATTAAATTATTCCTTTAAATCCTCCACAAGATCCTTTTGTTCCTCCATCTCATTGTCTTAATGCTCCATATACACTCCAAGATCGCATTTCTTTTGATGATCCCATTATTTGTCCCATTCCATCTCTTGAAGAGCCTGTCATTGCACCATGTCCACTACACAATCCTAGTCCCCCTCATGATCCTAATCCCCCTCATGATTCAAATGTGTTAGTGCAAGATGTTCATGAACCCTCGACATGCATAATAGGTTCTTCGACTTTGGTACAATCTGATCCACTTCAAGATCTCATTATTTCTCTCATATCATATCCACCTCATAATGGACTCATGTCTTCTTCCCAAAGAAAAGAGTATCCTACAAGTCAAGATATTCATAAAGGCAAAGGAGTAGATCTCCATAAGCAAGAATCCCTTCATGTTAAAGAAAATATTAAGGGTCATGGCCTCAGTGAAATTCCTCAAGATGTGGGTACCCCTACTAAATCCAACATCCCTTCAAAATCCAAACATATCCCTTCCCCTTTATCCTTTCCATCCATCTTAGGTCCTTATATTCCTTTGTCCTCTATGCAAGGTCAGCAAAGGCACAAATCCTTGAGTAAATTTAATCCATCCAAAAGACCTCCACTTCATTCCTATCCATCCATGCATTCCTTTCCCCCTCCAAGCAATTTGGATGCCAAGTATAAACGTCATAAGTCTAGTAATCCACATGTATTCAAGGATCAACATGTCAAAACAAAGAAAAATTTGATCTATAAAGAAAAGGAAAAATCCGAAAGCTCACAAAGGCCCATTGCTCAAAAACAAAAGTTAAAATCTATATGGGTTCCTAAATCCCTTGTGTTGGCAATGAACTCCAAGGAACCACAAAAGCATGAAAAATCAAAAACTGTGTGGATCCGTAAGTGGCTCCTTGAAGCACAAAAGCCTAAAGAAACATCAAAATTGGCATCTAAAATTGTTATTCCTCCATCCAAACCTTCCAAGTCTATTCTTACATCACCTTCTTCATCCATTTTGGGCCCTTATGTCCCAAAATCCCTAGCTATTCCTTCATCAAAATCTCCATATCCAAAACCCACTCTTCCTCCATCAGTCCATCACCCCTCAAGGTGTGTTTCAATGTTGATATTGCCTTCATTTCCTTCCACTGAAGCCCAATTCTTCCAATACCCTATCTATTATCCAATGCATATTTTCCATCCTTCCATCCCTCTGGTCCAATCCTTTGCATAAATCCTTGCCTTAATTTCATCTCTTTTTCCATGTCCCTATCCTACCAACGTCTTTGAGCATACTTTTAAAGGTCATGGTCCATTTTTTTCAAGGCTACTATCCATCCCCTATCATGTGTCCATCTTCTATTGAAAAAGTCAAAATACAAAAAAAAAAGTGAAAAAAAAAGTGAGGAAAAAAAATGACAAAAGAAAAAAGTAAAGCAAAAATAATTTGTCCACTGGTGAAAACCTAGCAAACAGGCACCTTGGGAAAGTACCATGATGAAAACCTAGCAAGCAGGTGTCATGCATAATCTATGAACTTCTTGTATACCGTACTTGGGGACAGGTTTTATCCTATCATATTCTTTTTGTCCTTCATTGTTCCATTATCCTATCGAACCCCTATCATTACCCTTCATATCCTATTGTCCCTCATGTCCAGTTTCCTCTTTCCACCTTTGATCTTGACAAGGCTGAGGATCATCATGAGAATCATGCATCTTGTTTGCAACTTTTAGTCCATCATAGCTTTTGGTCTTTATCCATTTGCTTATTATAACCTTTCATCCATATTCCCTAGCTTATTGCAACTTTCTGCCACTATCTCTTAGCCTACCCAGACCTTCAGTCCATGTCCCTTATCCATTCTTGGTCTTGCTTATCCTATCCATATATTATTACTATCCATACACTCTTTTTCATTCCTTGATCTTGATCTGAGATAAGGATGCAAAATTTAAACATGGTTTCAAAAACCTATTGACATGTCCCTCATGCCATGTCACTGCTTTACATTGTCATATCCAATCTCTTGTCCCATCATGCAATAGCCCTTGAAAATCGCATCTGTCTTGTCTCCATGATAAAAGGCCTTTGTCTTCCCTCTATCCACCAACATTTTAGAAAGCCTATTTATTCACCTTTTATATTCCTTGCCTTGCTAGACACTAGGGGCAAAATCCCTAAAAATCAAATAATGTCCTGAAAAAATCCCTAAAAATCATATAATGTCCTGAAAAAATCCCTAAAAATCATATAATGTCTCGAAAAAATCCCTAAAAATCAAATAATGTCCTGAAAAAATCCCTAAAAAGTCCAATAAAGTCCTAAAAAACGAACACAAAAAAAATGTAAAAAACTCAAAATTCCTACAAAGTGAAAAACATCAAAATCCAAAAACAATTTCTTTGGCATTTTGCATTTTGTCAATAAATAGTCCCCTTTGTGTATAGACAGATCACTGAGCATACATCCAATGACAACCAATCAAACATTGTGCTTTAATGAAATCACGCATATATAAACAAATTGTTTGACCAAGCAAGCATTCAACTTGATCACAGTTGTCACATAAATCAAAATAGCATCAACATTACCATTGGTCATTGTCAACATTATCATGGGTCTTATACAAGGTGTGGTATACTCAAAACCAGATTGTGTCCTGTCTTCGATGGGGTACCACATTCCCTAAAACCAGACAACATGATCATTCTTGTTTTCCACTTTTGAAAATGACGATCAGACTGTTTGTTTGAATTGGTTGAATTTGTGTGTCTTATCTTTTTACTGATTTATCTTTGGCTTCGATCATGTTCCTATGTTGCTTGATGATGTCACTAAGTGATTTAGAGTGATCAAGATGGTTCATGGTCCCTTTCCTTTTTTTGTTGTGTTTGTTGTTTGTGGAATGTTTTTCACAAACTGGGGCAACTATATCATTGGGTGTCTATGATAAGTATGTTCTCTTTGTGAACACCGCACAGACTTCGACTCTTGATGTATGCACTCTAGGATGCTTCACTAAATCCTTGTGTGTGATGTGTCTATCTGTCACAAAAGGGGTTGCATTCTAGCACTGGCCTTCAATGCCATGATGCTCTGCATCTGCTTTGCTACAATAAATAAAGGTTCTCACCTACTTATGTGCATTTGTGAAAGCAAGTTTTCCTTCATCTCTAATTGTCCTCTGTCTAATTTCTTCTTACTAACATTTCTTCCCTTAGTCTTGGTAGTCCATTCGGTCTAGTTTGGTCATAAGTGCACAATTGTGCTTGTGCTCACTATCTTGCGCTTCTGCAGCATCAAGCTGTGCATGTGTACCTTACACAGGCACAAAACATCTCTACACAGGCACAGAACATCATTACATAGGTGGAGAATGCACCCACACAGGCATAGATCTGCATTTTTCCCTCCCCTGTGGGCCCTGCAATGTCCCGCAATCAAGCAAAATTTATGAAATTGAACATATGGGTTTTTGAGCTACATACCGCTGCTCCCGCATCGTCTGATCGTCTGTAGGTGCATACACATTCCCCAAGGTGATCTGCCATTGGAATTTTCACCATCTCTCTACAAGGGTCCTTTTTCCTGAGCAACAACTCCTCCACTTTGGCCAGTGCAAATGAACTCTTTTCCTTCTCCTTGTATCCTATATAGATCTTTGTCAGTACCTAGATGGACGTGCATTCTCTCCATCTTATGATGGTTGCGGTCTTTTGTGCCTTCCACTGATTGTCATTTGTGCATCCGACCTTTGATTTTTGATCCGTTCGAACCTATCATCTTCTGTCATTCTTATCGATGACTTGGCCTCTTTTCTGGATTTTTTCGGTCAATTCCTCGAGGGGGCATGCATATGTCATTGTTATTGTCTGGGGCATTTTCATTATTTTTCTTTGAAACAACGCTTATAATTGCATTGTCTAAAAGAGGGGAAAAATGTAGACGTCTAAAAATGGTCAACGCTTGTGGAGTCATACTTTAACATTTGTGCATTGCCTTATTTTAGGGTTCTTGTGTGGCATTAACATTTCTTCTATGTTGTGCACTTGGTCTTTATCATTTGCAAGCATCGAGTCCTTCTTTTGCATTCCTCATTTTTCTCACTTTCGAATTAGGTCTTGTTGATAGCGATCTTCAGTCATGATTTTGGTCGATCTTATCCCGTCACATCATGGTACGTGCTCATTTATCATCATTTTGGACATCATCAATCCTAATCAATGATAGAATTAGGGTTTTTTCCTCTTGTCAATCTTTCAATCATCTTTAGCTTGTTAGTAATCATTTGTGATTATCAACTTGTCAATCTCATCATTTTGCGATCGATTCATCATCAATCCTTATCCTTGTCAGCCTTGTCATTTTGTGATCGATTCGTCATCGATCCTTGTCCTTGTCAATCTCATCATTTTGTGATCAATTCATCATCGATCCTTGTCCTTTTCAATCATGTTAATTTGGATCAATTAGTCATTGTTCCTCATCAATTGGTGCCTATCAATTTGATCTCCTTATCAATCTTGGTCAATTTGTCACTGATTTTTGTCAACCAATCTCAATCATTTATCAACATTGGTCCTTTGTCAATTAGAATCATGATCGAACCTACATTAATTTCTTTTTGTCTTGACCTAATTCCTTGTCCTCTTATTTCTAGGGTTTTATGATTTGTTCATTTAATCCTTTTCTTCTTCTTTGTGGGTTAAATAAATCTATTTATTTAGTCCTAGGTTTCTTTCATGAATTAATTAATGGATGAAAACCTATTAATTAATTCACCTAATTTCTATTTCATCTTTTTCCTCAATTTTCTAATTGGCTAATTTCTCCTAATTCCTAATTTCTATTTCTCCTATTTTCTTTAGTTTTTCTAATATTTCCCCTAATTTCATTCCCTCATTTTCTCCTATGTTTATGCTTCCATTTGTTGCTATTTTCTCTCTTTCCTTTTGTCATGAGAATAGAAAATTGTCATAATTTGTCATAATTTGTCATACACCTTGCATAGAAATTGTCATACATTTGTCATAATTTTGCCATTATTGATTTGAATTTCCTTTCAAATCTCTTCATGCTAATCTTGTCCTCTCTCCAATTTGTCTATAAGTTGGATGATTTTCTTCAATGAAAAGGGAATCAATCACATTTCGAGTAACCTTATACTATGAATTTCATCAACAACTTGCTTTCCACTAGCATTTTGCACTTGTAGGTGAGATCCACATCAAATTTGAAGGTGAAAGAAGAACAATGGAGCCACATGAAGGAGATATCTGCGTCGGTTTGTTTTGATTTCATTTGATTTGAATATCTTGTCTTTATGTCTTCATTGATTGGATTGGGATAGCTTTCATAGTAGCTTTAGGTTTTGTGGTTGTCCTAATTGTTATTGCTTTGATAATTTTCAATTTCCTGATCTACAGGAACATATGTTAATGTGAGAATGCCATTTGGATTGAAAAATGTTGGAGCTACATTTCAGAGAGCCATGGATGTAGCCTTCAAAGAATTCATCAATTTCATCATGGTGGTTTATCAAGATGATCTAACCTATTTTTCTAAGAGGGCTAATGATCATTGTGGACATTTGGAAAAGGTGTTCAATAAAGCTTTGGAATTTGGTGTGTCACTAAATCCCATGAAATGTCATTTTGGAGTCACTGAAGGAAAACTATTGGGACACATTGTTTCCGAAGAGGGGGTAAGGATAGACCCTAAAAGAATTGAAGCAATAAACAAGGTGTCTGAACCTAAGAATGTTAAAGGTATTCAATCCTTTCTAGGCAAAGTAAATTTTGTTAGGAGATTCATTGCAAACTTTGCAGAGATAGTAAAGCATATTGTCAAGTTGCTCAAGAAAGATACCAAATTTTGTTGGGATCAAGAAGCCTCAAAGGATTTTGCTGAAATTAAGAAAGCCATTCGGGAAGCACCAGTGTTAAAATCTCCTGATTATAGTAAGCCCTTTTCTCTATTTTCTTTTGCCTCATATCATACAGTAGTTGCAATATTGTTACAAAAGGATAATGAGGGATATGAACATCCCATAGCTTTCTATAGCAAGTCTTTGCAAGCAGCAGAATTAAAATATGAGACCATGGAGAAACAAGTTTATGCTTTGGTTAAAGCTGTCAAGGCTTTTAGGCCATATTTGGTAAATGCAAATATCATTGCCTATGTCCCACATGCTGCAGTTAAGGATATTTTGTCCCAGTCTGAGGTTACAGGGAAAAGATGTAGATGGATTAATAGAATTCAAGAATTTGACTTGGAGATAAAGATCACCAAATTGGTGAAAGGTTTGGGTTTGGCTAAGCTTATGACTGAGTCTAATCTTATGAATGTAGAAATACATAATGTTGAAGTCAGAGATGCTTTAGTCACTAGCTTTGAAAGGCAACCTTGGTACTCAGGGATAGTCTGATTCCTAAGAGATGCTGCATTCTTAGAAGGAATGACACATAATCAGAAAAGAACTCTGAAACTCTAGTCCCAAAAATATGTGCTCATTCAAGGTGATCTGTTCTGGAGGGAAAGAGATGGAGAATTACTAATGTGCTTGGATGAGTTCTAGGCTAAACGAGTATTGATTGAAATGCATGATGGAGTATGTGGGGGTCATTACTCTGCCAAGACAACTACTGGTAAGATAATCTAGGCTGGATACTTTTGGCCCACCTTATTCAAAGATGCTCATGCATATGTCCAGAAATGTGACCCATGTTAGAAATTTTCATCCAAGCTAAAATATGAAGGAGCCTTACTCCTAAATCCAATCTCTGTGGAAGCTCCTTTTGTTCAGTGGGGCATTGATTTTATTGGAAATTTTTTTGAGAGGTTAGGAAGAGGTCATAGATGGATCATAGTAGCCACTAAGTATTTCACCAAATGGATAGAAGCTATTCCTACAAGAAGAGCTACAAGTAAGGTTGTCATTGATTTTCTAATGGATAATGTAATAACTAGGTTTGGAACACCTGCTAAATTGGTAATGGACAATTCCATGAGTTTTAGGTCAGAAGAGTTTGTAGGATTTTGTACCAGTCATGGAATACTCATGTCTTACTCTTCACCCTATCACCATCAGGGGAATGGACAAGCAGAATCCAACAATAAAAGCCTTTTGAACATCATCAAGAAAATCCTGGAAGAAAATAAAAGATCTTGGGATCAAAAATTGAAGTTAGCTTTGTGGGTAGATAGAATAATAGTCAAAAAGGCCATTGGAATGTCACCTTTTGAACTGGTTTATGATACTTAGGTCAGATTGCCAGTGAATAATCTTCTTCTAGTTTACAAATTCTTGCAAAATGAGGATATGGAGTTATCTGAACCAATGGAAAGCAGAATGATCCAAATTGTGGAGGTGGAAGAGCTTAGGACTTTGGCTCATAAGAGAAATCAGAAGATCCAATTGCAATCCAAATACATTTTTGATAAGAGGACATCATTAAGGAAGTTTCAAATTGATGACATTGTTCTTTAGTGGAATGCAAAAGGACAGGACAAGGGGAAGCATAGAAAATTTGAATCATTATGGATTGGCCCTTTTTTGATCTGTGACTTAAATGGTAAGGATTCATATTTTCTGAAGAATATGAATGATGAAATACAGGAATTTCTAGTGCATGGACAATTCCTGAAACATTATTTCTCTTGATGTCCATGCACAGTAGGTCCTTTGTTTGTACATATTTTGTTTATTTCCCTTTTTTCTATTTGGGTCTGTGTTTTGGTCTGTTTCTCTAGAGTTTCTGAGTTTTCTTGTGTTGACCTTGCGATCAACCATCCCCAATCAGAGCCACTATTATCACTGTTTAAAAATGGGTTTTTATTTTCCATAAATTGGCTAAGTTTTGAAATTTTGAATTAGATATGCTATCAGTTGCTTCAGCTCTGTGTTAGGTCTCAGGGGTTTAGGGTTTTAATTTTAAATCATTCAATGTTTTATCAAAAAACCCTCTGGTTTCTATTTCTTCATTACTTTATCCACTTAAGTAATGGGTCTTAGGTTCGTAGGAAGTGTCCTCCCTTATCATTTGCCTAGGCGGTTATTGAATTAATTGAAAAATTTATGCCTTATGTCTTTTCTTCTTAATGTTGTCAGGTCCGGTAAGTTGTGCACAGTTCTCAGGAAGATCTATGGTTTTTGCTATTTCATTAGGCAAAGTTGCGTGTGGTTTAAGATCCATGAAATGGTGAAAAGGAAATGCGTTCTAAATGGTGATTTTGGTCTAGTTTAAAGAGGTTTCATCTCTTCCAAGATCCAACGGCTGGCGTTATTTCATAGCTTGAACTTGCAAGTGAAATACCTTTCATGAAATGGCAAAAGTGTCTGGTGGGACCTTGCATGCAAGGATTTTCTAAGGGACTAAAAGGTGATCAAGTCCAATATGATCCAACAGTTCATGTTGTTTCACAGGATGAAAATGCTTGACAGTTATCTTTTGTGAAGTGGCGAAATGACATGGCACTCCACGTAGATGGTCTAGCTGGTTGAGAGGGCAAGTAAGATGGTGGCATGTGGTAGAGGTCACAATAGTCAGCAAGGTGGGTCTAAGGGTTAAAAGAAGGTGGGTCCTAGAGGTGAGTGATACCACAGGAAAAGAAGTACAATCAGATACAGGTGGCAAGGGAAAGGTAGAACCCAATGTTTTCTCTTAGTAAATGAAAGACTGACATGTTAGCTTTGAAAGTGACTAGATGCTAGGTGTTTGAAGTTGAGTCAGAGGGCCCACGTCTGTCGAAGTCAGTTCTGATTGTTAAGCATCGAGCAAGTTGCAAATAATCTGACAGCCCACATGAATTCACAAGGGTAAGATGCTCATGCTTTATGCCCTGGAAAATGGTGAAAAGGTTTTTCATCCCCAAAGATAGATAAAACATGAGGATAAAGAAGGATCAACTTTGTTTTGATCCAACGGTCGACATTATTTCACGGTTGCAAGGTGCTTGAAGGATATGCTTCATGAAATAGCGAAAGTAAAAGGGTTTGTCCAGGTGTCAAGTTAGATGGTGATGTGTCCATGGACATGTGATTTCAGAAGAAAGTTGAGGGCTCGCCAAGGTGTAACCGATAGTAAAAGGGAGAGACACATGGCTGACGTTGAACTAGGCTTGAATGGTTTTCAAAAACTAGTGGTCAAATGCCACGTAGTAATCAGTAACCAATCAAAAGGCGGCATAAGTAAAGCACGCATAAAGGTTTCCCTTAAAATATGGTCATCTTAGATTTGATCCAACACTTCATGTTGTTTCATGGCCAAAAGTTGAAAGTTGTTTAAGCTTTATGAAATAGTGAAAGACTGCTAGCAGTTAAGGTAAAGGCGCGGTTAATGAAGATGTCGACGGTTTCGGTAAAAGTTAAACACCAAGTAGTTAGAATTCCATCTAATGTCTAGGGTAGTTTCGCAAAGGAGAAGTGCTCGAAAGATAAAGTCTACGAAATGGCAAAAAGGAGGTGGGGCCAACGTGAAGGCAAGACTGTTAAGTCAGTGTAATGGCCAATCAAGTTTCTTTTTATCGGAAGGTTGGTGTAATTTCATTTAACGAAATTGCCTAAAGGTTATGCTTCACGAAACACTGAAAGAGTGAAAGGAAAGAATTGCAGGAATGTTGTGACCCATTGGAACAAAAATTTGAATTCTCTCAGGAATTCAATTCTGAAGGGACGGCCAAAGCATGTGGAATCAATGTCGCAGTTAAGACCCTAGGTACCATATCTGATCTCCTGTCGATTGAGTAAAGGTATCATTCAAAAGAATTGTTGCAGAAGAGCAGATACAGAGCTATTGTCTTCAAATACAGAGCATGTCAATTTAGTTGCAGAAAAGATTCCTTTGAGCTAAAATCAAGTTTTCTTGTACTCTTGTGTGGCCATTTCTTTGTGGTGTTTTAATTAAGGTCTTGATTTGTCATTGAACCATTTGGGGGTAGTATTTTGATTGCTTGCATTTTCAAAATCGCACCTAAGAGAGAATTTTCTAGGAAAGTTAATTATCAAGAGAGGGCCATTTGTGAAGATTTTCTTGAGTATTTGATGTTGTCAACTAACCAAGCATCAAAAGTAAAAGAATTAGTGCCTAGAGCTCCTCGTTTGAAGATAGGAGAAGGTCTATATGATAAGGGAAATTGGTTGAGAGATCCACAGGTCAGGTTGTTTGGGTTGGGGTTATTTAAAGTTGGATTCAGAGTGAGAAATTCTCCAGCCCCATAGAATAGCATCTAGGAGTTAGATGTAGGGAAGTTGGTAGTTTCAGGGGTATTCATGGACATGGATCTATTGACTCAAGTTGCACATAATTATGATCCAGTCACAAGAAGCATTAGAGACATAAATGGGAAAGCCCTTATTGAAATTAATAATGAAGAGTGTAGAAGTGCTTTTGGGCTCAATGAGTTTACCAATTTTTTGGAACCCATTAACTTCAAATCATTAGCTCAAGTATACGGTGCACAAAGAAACCACCTTAGGAGTGGGCCTCTTAAGGAATTTTTTGTGAAGATAGGTTGGTTGACAGTTGTTGGACCCAACACTAATGAGCCCTTCTCATTGAATCTATTCACCCTCAGGGCTAAGGGAATGTATTGGTCACTCTGCCAGACTTTGGGAGAAGATGCTGAAGAAAATATGCCCAATCACTACTTGTTAATGATTGCTCAGATTTTGAATCCTTCCCTTGCAGTAACATTTGATTATGATTCTTTCATTACTAATGCTATCCATGAAGGATTAATAGGAATAAAAAATGGGAAGGTGGATAGGCCTTTTGGATGGTATTCACTCCTTATGCATCTATTTTTGTTCAAAGGTGGTGATTACTTTGCAAGTGGACTGGACCTCATTAAAGAGAAAGAGGGAGAAAATATGCCAGTGCAACTATAGAGCATTGTGTTGTCATGGGACAGAGAGGATGCCAGTTTCTTAAAATTTGATAAATATTTTGCATCAAAGATTAGGACTCTCCTCTGCTCAGAAAACCCAAGAATCCACAAGGTTCTTTTGGAATTTGTTAGACCAAAAGAATTTGCAGAGAGTATAAAGATTGTTCATAGTTGGGGTGATATTTACCTATACCCAGTCTCAATAGTTTTCAGAGTTTCTGGTTTTAGAGGCACCCCATTCTTGTTGCCCTATCAGGTCCCTCTCAAAGTGGGAATTGTAGAAGTCCTCAGACAGATTGGTAGTGTACAAGAGGCGGAGCTGACAGGCAGGGGTAAAGGGACTATTTTCCCTATGGTTACCATAGCCCATCAATTTATAATAACCAAGGGAGGTTGGAATTGTTTTGAAGACTTTCTCAAACCTTATCATTTGTCAACTGCAGTAGCTAGGTGTGTTGATCTAGAAGACTTCTTCAATGGCATGTTTAGAAAGAGAGCAGTGTGCAAAGGTAGGCCCCATCAATTTCAGTTTCCTAAAGACCTCATTAGAAATGAGTTTGATCTAGATGAGTAGGAGCTGAGGAAAGAAAAATGGGTGGCTTATAAGAAAGCCTTAGACTTTGTACATCAGTTTGATGCCAACTAGGACCCATTGTCTAGCTTTTTCCCTTTTGAGGAGAAAATAAAGTTTTTAATTGTTTACTTTGAGGATGTGATGCAGACCTTGAAGGAAAAGAGGGAAGTTGTGATTAAAAGGAACCCTAAAAAGGTAAGAATGATTCTAAGTAGGTCTGCCTCCACTAGTGCAATCCCTCCAGGTGACTATACACTACACAAGAAATCTAGTTATAGTGTGTTGATGCCTACAACAGGGGAGCCCTCCACCTCCAAAGGAAAAAGGAAGATACAAGATGTCATTGGCATCCAAGAGAGCCTTAAGAAGTAGAGAGTAGGAAAAGAAGTACAATTAGATACACCCTTGTACTCTCCATCCCAATCCCCTATCCACATAAGGAGATGAACAGTCAGCAACTGAACAACTGATACAGTTAGGCAATCTAGGAGAAATTGCCTATACATATGATGAAATAGAAGAGGGGATGCTAGAAGAGCCCCTTGCTGCTAAAATGAAAATCACTATGAATGAACTTAAGGGCCAGGAGTGAGATCATAAGATCAAGCATGCCAGTGATGATTTCTTGGCTGATAACAATTTTGTTATCTCGGGAGCATTTATGTAGTTTGTATGGAAACAAAATATAGACAAATACAATGCAAGATGTGAGAAGAGAAAAGATGAGCAGTTTCACAAAGATCCAACTTTAGTGGAGGAGGAAATAAAACAAGAAATGATGGAAGAATTTAAGACCATCACGCCTGAGAAAGGAAGAGATATGGTGGCACAAGCTGGAGTGCTTATTCTCCCTGAGTGGGACATAGCGGATGCCTTAGTTTTGGAGGTAGTGAGGAAAGAAACCAAGGCCATGGAGGGAATTACTTTCAGCAAAGATAATGCTAGACTCGTCATGTGGTCTCTCAAGAGAGATGAAAATAAGAGAAGCAAAGATACCCCAGGGTCAAGTTACCTTGGTGGAATGATAGTGAAGAGAGTGCAGAACATAGGGGTGGTAGAAGCTATTAGCACTGTGCTAGAGACTGCAAAATTTAGTGTTGCAATAGTAGAAAAGGAAGCCAAGGAAAAAGTAGACCTCCAAGTTAAGTTGGAGACAATTTTGAAGGCCTATACCAGTGCTAAAGAGGAGGTAAAAGGTAAGGATAGCATCATTACTAAGTTGCAGAGCCAGTTGACAGGATAGTACCATCAAGGTGAGTCTTCAACACTGATGATCTCCTCCTCTCCTACATGACCTCCACCTAGCAGCCCCATCATTGAGTTCCCACCATCTCCAGTGCCTTCTAGCTCCCAAATTATTGAGATTACTCCTCAAGAGCTAGAGAATTTGAAATAGGCTTAGGCCTTGTACACCAAAAAATATGAGGAAAGAGTAAGAGCTACTATTTCAAGTTTTATAGATACAATGAGTGCTTCACTATTACATAATAATATAAGCAATATTTTGGATATGTGGAATGAACTCAATTGAGATAAGGCCATTTTGACACCTATTTTTAACAAGTGGATTCCTAGAGAGCAAGACTTGGAGCTTATTTTGCATCTTATGATGAAGCAGGGGCCAATCCTATCGTCAAATCCACTTGTGACACCACCAATGACCTAGTAAAATTGGCAAAAGGGGTGGATAATGCTGATAGAAAAATCAACTTGTATAAAAAGGAGTATGCTGAGTAGGTTTTTGAGTTGCTCCCAGGAGTTTTTGTTAGCCCAGATCAATTGAAGGACAAATAGGTGTTGCTCAAAGAATTAGAGGCCAAACTGTGAGCCAGAATTAAAGGGATTATTGATTTAGATGATGCTTCCTTCTTTGTTGTGACAATTCAAGAGATAGAGAAAATCAAATCTCATTATGGTTTTCTCAATTCAAAAGTCAACAAGATGAGAAATTCTTGGAAAAGGTTGACCAAGGCTAAGACAAAAGTGATTAATTTCATGTGGCCAACTGATGATGTGTATAATGAATGGACAAGAAAATATGCCATCCAGGATATAGAGCAGTTAAAGGGCACTCCTGAACAGTTAGAAGAGGTTGCAACCGGATAACAATTAGAAGAAGACATAGAGGTCGAAAAGGACTTGTAACTATTTTTGTAAAAGGCTTTGTAACTTCTTTTGGAAAAGAAATGATTGTAACCAATTCTCCTAGGAAAGTCTGAAGCTATGTGCATCCATATTGTTATAAATGGATACGAGGACTAAGAGGAGAGGGATCAGAAATAATTGTAAGAAAACGTTGCAGAAATTTATATAGCTTTTTCTAAGTTTAATGGAGAATATTCAAAAGTTTTTGTAATACTTTCTTGAAAAATATATCAATATACAACCCATCAATTTTGAGTAAAACTTTGTGTCATCTTCAAATGCGCTTGCAATTATTTACTATTTCATTCTAAATCATCCGAGGTTATTTTGTTTGAATGGGGTTGTAAGGCAATTTTCAGTAGATGTGTTTGCTAGCTTTTTCTCTTTAGGAGGGAAATTAAATATGCAGGGATCACTTCTACCAATAAATTCTTTGTAGGATACTTTGAATCTTGATGAGCATGGTTTAATTTGGTATGCATAAATTCTTATGTGTGTCAGGCATATATACAGGTTGACAGAAGCTAAGCCAATGGGATGTGTGAAGATATTTTGTTTGTTGAATATTATTTGAATTTAGATGACTTTGTGACCTCGGATAAGGCACTGGTATAGATCAAAGTTGTCTATTACATGTTTTGTAGGTCAAAATACTAGATATGAGTATAATTTTCATTCCTTCGTTTCAATTATTTTCAAGGTGATTAGATCCACTGGTTTTTTGGACTGGTTTGCTATGGAATCTAAGTAGGTCCAAAGTGTAGAAGGTTAAATCAAACCTTGTCATATGTTGTCCAAAGAGTTTCATTCCCTTTGACATCTTTCCTGCATAGAGTTTAATAATTTTATTATAAGGATGTTGAAGTGAATCAGATTTTGAAGACAACATGATCTTTGGATGATAACAAATCATCCTTAGTGTCGGTGAACAATAAAATCTATCGATGAACAATATACCAGTGACTGTGCATAAGTCACTGAACTTGCCAGTGAACACAATGTGCCGGTTCAACATAACTAGGGATCTCTAGAAGGATAAGTGTTGACATCATTGACAAAACTAATGCAACACATTTGTAATACCAATAGAAGGAGATGTCAAGGTCAAGGAGGCTAAACTGCAAACACTAACAGGTCATCTTGAAGGATTGAAGATGAAAGATGAAAAGAAGATTGTTTATTATCTTCAAAGAATTGATGAAATGAGGAACACTATTAGAGGTCTTGGAGAGGATATAGCTGATGAAGTCATTGTCAAAAAGGTACTTAGATCTCTCACATCTAAATATGATAAAAATGTCTCTGCAATAGAGGAAGCCAAGGATCTAAAAACCTTTTGAATGGATGAGTTATTTGGGTCCCTAACCGCTTCCATCAAAAAGAGTAGGGAAGAAATTACTCATGGAGAATCTAGTGAAGACTTCGACATAGAGGTAGCAAACTTTGTAAGGAAGCTTAAAAGATGATCTGGTAAGTACAAAGGAAAATTGCCTCTCAAATGTTTTAACTGTGGTAAAATAGGACACTTTGCTTCAAAATGTCCCTATAGTGAGAATGTTGCAGAGGAGAAACAAAGAACCAATAGACCTTTGGGTTAAGATAAAAAGAAGAATGCCTACCAATAAGATAGAAGAAGCTACCAGAAGAAGAACAACCTGCATACTTTTGAAGATGATGCCACAGATGAAGAAAGTGCCTTAGAAAATGATTGATGTGAGGATAAAAGAGAAACCAATCTCTTTATGGCACTAGATGAACTGGTTGATGAAGCTAATGAAGATGAATATATTGAAGATGAAGTGTACTTAGATGGTGAGCTCATAAGTTCTCTTGGGGAGTTAAGTAAAACAAGAAGAGATCTAAAAAAGGTTAAGTGTGTTGCTGCAGAAGAACAAGATCATTTGAAGAAATTACTTGAGGAGACCAAGAAAACAATTTTTGATCTGAAACTCCGGAACTTGGAAGAGGCCAAGAGGATATGTGAAGTTACATCCCCCAATTTGATAAAGAAGGAGAAGGATCATTAGAATTTTTAAGAAGAAATTGTAAGGCTCGAAAAGGAGCTTGAAAAGAGAAAAGATGAACTGAAGATGAGAAGCAACTATGAGGGTAGAACTGAAGCCTTGGGCAATATGTTGAGTAATCAAAAGCACTCAAAAGATACCAAAGGTATAGGTTTCAAAGAAGGAAAAAGTTCCAACAGTAAAGAAACATCTGGAAAGTAGATATAATTCACCTATTCAAGTGAAAGTAAGGAAAAACAAACCTTTACTATCAGCAAGGCTACTAAGAAGAAGACCTATGTTGAAGCTATAAGAAATCCGCCTGTGAACCAGAATGCTCAAACCTTGAACTAGAAGGCTCACTCTCTATACCAAAATACAAACTATAAAGGCAAGTTCAAGATTGATCAAGAGAGGTTCACTAAAGTCAATAGCATGAGAGAAAAACATTCAGTGAGACAAAAGTTTGCCAGTCCAATGCAACAAGATTGGTATGTATCCAAATTCCATGGTTACTATTACTGATGTAATAAGTTTGGTCACAAAATTCTTGATTGTAGTTTGTTGCGTAATACCCCTAATAGTGTTGAAAGTATAAATTTGTTTGTTGCACTCTGGGAGATGAATGTCACTTGTTATCAATGTAATGGTTTTGGTCATAAGAGTTATGAATGTAGGAGAAGTCAGTTGATATCCTACAATAGGTTTTCAAGTTTGTCTTTCAATGTCAATGTCAAATGAAATCATTATCAAAATTTTGGCCACATTGAAAAGTACTGCAAACTCCAGACTTCTAAGAAAAAGAAGTCAGTACCGGATTAGAGACTGGAAGCAATACTAGAGCAGAAAAGTGCAACTGACAAGAAGAAGGAAGCCAACCTAGTTTGGGTTGAGAAGGATAAGAATAAAGCATAATCAGGTTTAATTATATAGACTACCCTACATGCAAAAAGAAGAAATTTATGGGTTGTAGAGAGTGGATGTTCCAATCACATGACTAGAGACAAAAATAAGTTTATCAAGTTTCATGATTGGAATGGAGGTTCAATGAGGTTTGGAGACAACTCTTCCATCAAGATAAAAGGAAAATGAACCCTAAACATAGATGGAAAATTAAAAGAACATGATGTATTCTATGTGGAAGGATTAAAGCATAATCTGCTAAGTGTGAGTCAGATGTGTGATAAAAGATAAAAATTCACATTTAACTCTATCTGTTGTCAGATAAGGAAGGATAGTACCAGACATATTGTTGCAGAAGATAAAAGGATAGATGGAATTGTGTACAATCTAAGGGAATGCTTGATGGGACAAGTAGATGAGGGCTATTTGTGGCACAAAAGATTAGGCCATATAAACTTTGATAATTTGGTTAAAGTGAGCAAGAAAGGCTATGTGAGACATATACCACCAATTATCAAACTGAAAAATACTTTTTGTGATGAATGTCTAAGAGGTAAGCAAACTAAGGTAACCTTAAAGACCAAAGAACATTATACCTCAAGGCCCTTAGAACTTGTGCATACAAATCTATTTGGTCCATCTAGAATAAGAGCTTTAGCCGGTGAGAGATACTTCATGTTGTTCATTGATGATTTATCAAGAGTGACACGGGTCACCTTTCTACATGACAAATCATAAGCCTATGAGAAGTTCAAAATATTTTGGAAGATGATTGAGAGGGAAAGTGGATGCAAGATGAAATGTCTGAGATCAAACTGGGGTGGTGAGTTCGCATCAAATGAGTTTGTAGACTACTATGAGAGACATGGAATCAAAAGATAGTATTCAACCCCAAGAACACCACAACAAAATGGTGTTGTAGAAAGGAAAAACCAATCTATCAAGGAGATGGTGAGAACTATGTTGAATGAAGCAAACATACCAGATATGTACTCGAAGGAAGTAGTTCATACTTTGGTATATACACTAAACTAAGTTTAGCAGAGAACAAATAGTAGAATGACACCTTATGAATTGTGGTATGACTGAAAGCCATCAGTTAAATATTTCAAAGTGTTTGTAAGTAAATGCTCAGTCAAGAGAGATGAACATAGTTTAGGTGGTTTTGATTCTAGGAGTGATGAAGGTATTTTCTTGGGTTACTCTACTCACAACAAGGCCTACAAATGCTACAATAAAAGACTGAGAAGAGTCATTGAAAGTGTGCATGTAAGAATTGATGAAGATTTTCATAAAGTAAAATAAGCAAAAGTAAACTGGTATGATGATTCATGTGATGAAGATGAAGTTCAGTCAGAAAATGAACCGGGAGAAACACCCAACAAGATCCCTAACCGATATGTATAGAAAAATTGCCCAAAAGAGAAAATTATAGGTAATATAAATGAAGGTGTTGTTGAACACAGGATGTTACTAAGAAGGGGGGAGGGGTGAATCAGTGATTTCCAAAACTCTTAACCCTTTTAACTCCAAGAGAGATTAACAATTACTAGCCTAGTGACCAAGCAAACCTATCGATAAGATAAAACTAGACAACATAATTCAACTACACAAAAGGCACATCACATAACACCGATATATACAAGGAAAAACCAAGATGGGAAAAACCTCGGTGAGAAGTGCTTATGGAGTCTACTCCTCCAATCCAAACTCACAATGAAAATGTTGGTTACAATATTTAGGGCACCAACCTAAGAAGTACCACTCCTACTTTAGGAAACCAACCCAAGGAGCACCAACCCTTGATTTTAGGGCACCAACCCAATGAGCACCGAGCTCCAACTCAATGATCTATCTTGTACATAATCAATTATAAAAATAATAGTCTGATTACAAGTGAATCTTGTAACCACTGCATACACTTTATCCTGTCAGTTTCTCACCTCCTCTATCTCACTAGTTTACTTCTACTCTTGCTTCTATCTCCTTCTCAATTGCTCTGCTCACCTTCACTCACTGCTATTGATACTGGTTCTATCTTTGCCTATTGGATGAATAGTTAGAACATACACCTATTGCCAGTTACTCTACTCACTGGTTTATCCTTTCTCTGCTCACTACTTCCAGGATCTTCTCTCCCATAAAAACATGCAACTGCTTCACTCTCTTCTACCTTCCAGTTGGCATGAACACTATCGGATCCTACCTCTACAACTCACTTTGTAGTTTTCTTATTTATCTAATTATTTCGGTTAAGTCACTGTTGAACCCTCTCACTAGTTTAACCTTCGTTGCTAGCTCTTTTCTTCAAATGCTAAGTTCCTTGACTCTTCTTAGTCTTATCTACTATTTTCCTTGCTCAGGGTCACTCTCCTTCACAAACTAGCATCATCCAATATGGTCTTTTGCCTTCATTATTATTACTGAGCTTTCCCACCATTACACAACTTCAAACTCTTGGAGTGCAAGGGTTTCTTCCACTAAACATGAGGTCAATTAGATCTAGTCAGATCTCGTTCTGCACGAGGATGATCAACCTACAAGAAATTAGGCATCACCGACCATATCTCCTTCCTTCCAAGACATGTTTGCTAAACTTAGCAAACACAAATAGTCCATCAAAAAGGATCAAGTTCAATCACTATAAATGGTTTGGTAGATTACATCACCAACCTCATTCTGCACTTGGAAACTCTACATCGATTGATGCATCCCATCGATAACTTGTGTTTGACCTTCCTTGAGCCACACTCCTCTGCAACACCTCCCATGATTTATGCAGTCAACATTAAATGTTGACCAAATGTCAACAACCTCACTAACACAACACTTCACCGACCTCTCCAATTTTTCTACTTCAACTCCACATGGCATCCCTATTGGTATCCATCTCATCTTAGACCTCTATGTCGATTCTGAGAGGATCAATAACTAACCACTTAACCAGTGCACACCTACCAGACAACTAACCCTACCGGTTCTCTAACCCTACTGGTACATCTTCCCTTACTAGTTAACCTTCTTGCCTTCTCCTTCCTTTTGCCAGTGGATCTTGTCATCTGACTCATCAACCATGTTGATTCTTAGTAGCTATCTAGGATTACTCACCATGTGCATCTTCAGCAGATTGAGAACACTTCAATTTTGTCTCTTTGTTCTCTTGGTTGTATGTCAGTATCCACCTTGTTTACCAATTGGCATGTTTCTTCCTTCATACCAGTAATGTGTATGATATCTTCATGCCATCCTTCTCCAACTGTTATGCATCTGTGGCAATACCACTTTCCATATTCATACTGGTAACTCCATGTGTGTAACTATAGAGCCTTATCTTCATTTAACTGGTTCTCTTCTCAACCGGTTTGCCAAGGAGGCAAACTCACCATCTTGACTCTTCCATTTCTACCCTTGTAGCACATCATGTCTTCACATGCTGATATGGTACACATCTCTGATCTCAACCTCAAGAGGCAAACACATCTTCTACATTAGTCATCTAGTCTATGCATCCTATTGGAAACCAATAACACTAAGAGGGGGGGTGAATCAGTGTTATACTAGAATAGTAGATTTTAGCCTTAACAAAACATTCATACACCAACCGGTATATTAGTATAAATATAATTGAAAGAAGTAATGCAACCAATAAGCCAAACACATAAATGATAACCATAACACATAGATTTATACATGGAAAACCTGAAAGATGAAAAACCACGATATGATTTGTGGCCCATAATATCAATTCACTGGCCATATGAAGAGATGCTACAATATATGATGGGCCTCCACTTGCAGGTAGGATTACAACCTAGAGCACACTTCTCATCACAATAGGAGCCTTACTAACTACATACAATTCCAGACAACAATCCAGAGAAGTGTGAACTACTTAATATAGAATCTCCTATGCCACAATATAGTTTCAGTTTAAGCTTTGTCTATTCTGGTTAAAACCCTAAACCTTAGTACCGGAATAGCCCTTACAATGAATTCCTAACATACGTAGTCTCTCTAATATATTTCACATTACATCACATCCATATATCCATTCCACATGTCTATCCTTCTCCTTTTTTAAAATGTTCTAATTAATCTCCCCTATATACCCTATACAAATTTATGCCTTATGTCGGCTTACAAGGATATAT
The DNA here is from genome assembly GCF_030272615.1 of Cryptomeria japonica. Classification (NCBI taxonomy): domain Eukaryota; kingdom Viridiplantae; phylum Streptophyta; class Pinopsida; order Cupressales; family Cupressaceae; genus Cryptomeria; species Cryptomeria japonica. The sequence continues at coordinate 903,916,311 of NC_081414.1, forward strand.
ACAATATCATATTTACATGTAAGCCATTTAACATAAATGAATAAGAATAAAAACAAGTTGCTAATTTCAGATCCAAGATGTGTCGGCCTCCAATACCGATGACCTTTACCATACCATGTCAGCCTGCATTGCTGGTGACCAAAGAAATTTTCTATCTTGCTAGTGCCGGTGTCGGTGCCAATGTCGGTGTAGAGTCTGTGAAGTGCCTGTTAGTACACCATATGAAGGTGGAATCCAAAATCATGTTTCCATCAATGACAACATAATTAAACCAACCAATAGAGTGTTAATTGCCAACAATCTCCCCCTTTGGCATTGATGGCAACACTGATGTGAAAAATGGTCATGGTTTCAACTGTTGGTTTTGATGGTATAATGAAAGAATAAGGATCCGATCAGTTACTGAGAGGGGGGGGGGATGAATCATTAGATAGAAAAACTAATAATACTCCCTCTAATCTCAAAATCAATCTCTCAAAGTAAACTTAGAACTATTAATGCAATATCACTGTCAAGATAAAAACTGTCAAGCTAAATCGATTGACTATTACAATAGATAACAGTAATCAGCTTGTAACTTACAAACATCCAAATGCTTTTATAGATATAAGTAAAACTTCATATTATATTATTGCCAGTTATCACAACTTATCAAAGTGGATTAAGTAGTTAAGTAAATCAACCACAAAAACATAACCACAAAAACATTCACCACTTGACACAATATTTTTGATGTGGAAACCCAAATGGGAAAAACTACGGTGAGATGAGACTCAAAAGATAACTATCTAAACTCTTCTAAAGTTCACCCTATTAGGAGCCAAGCCTGTTAAAGCTTTACAAAATCTCATGTTAAGAACAAATCATGTTAGGGACCACCCGGTTAAGGGATTGACTATAATGCCTTATTAGAAGAAATACCCTGTGAGGAGTAACCTTTGTAAAGGATTTAGAATCCAAGCTAATGGATCACCTTGTTAGAGGATTTGAATAACACCAAGCTTGTTAGAGCTTACCTGATTAGGCAATTTCTGGTAGGTCCTAGAGACAACTGAGAGGGGGGGGGGTGAATTAGTTGCCTAATAAATTCAAACCAAAAACAAATTTACCAACTTAATGCTTAATACCGATAAACCAGTCTTTTATGCTCGTAGATAGTTTTGTCAGTTAATTGTAATACCAATAAAGATTAATGCATGAAACAAAAGGAAAAAGCCATCCACAACACATAACACCAATATTTGTATGTGGAAACCCTGTAAGGGAAAAAACCACGGTGGGAAACCTTACCCACAATCAGATAATACTACTGTAGATAGTATGTGTATACAAATGGGGTCTGCACATGCAGAAAGGCCAAGCACCTAGAGCTCACTGCTCAAACACAAATAAGAGTCACACTGACTACAATTGGATGGTTAAATCCAATAAGGATGTACTACTAAAATTAGCATCTTTCTATGATGGATTCAGTACCAATGTAGTTCTTATTGTCTTCACAAAAACCCTCCTTCAACCTTCAAATGATGTCTATGTGTATAGCTCTGCTTATTCTCACATATACCTTCACACAACTCTTTTCTGCATTCCACACATGATCTTACAAATAAGATCTTACATTTATATCATAACCTAATATCAATTTTAGTAGGTCAGCTCTAAAAGATATTACAATAAAATCAATTTACAAAAAAAAAAATGTCTGATGCAATAACCGATTCGACATGTTGGCTTGATGCATTTACAACAATAATGAGACATCTCCATAGTGTGTTGTGCTGATCTAAAAAAGATAAACCTGTCGGTGTATATCCTAGATCTATTTGCTGGTAAAAGTAAATATGCAAATATGAATATGCCAATGAACAAAACTCCAAGACAAAGTGTCCAAATGATGTCTTCGACATAACTAGGTGTTTTCCATGCTATTCCAAGTGCCGGTGAACATTATATCCTATCAGTGTACCACATACCAGTGACTGTGCATAAGTCACTTGCTTTCCAGTGAATGTTGCTGATTCTCCAAAGAGCCAGAGCTAGTAGGTGTTGACATCAATGATAAAACCATACCAAAATACCAACAATGTCCCCCTTTGGCATTGATGGCAACACAAGATGGAAAAACAATCAAAGTGTCAAAATAGAAATGCCAAATACCAAAAACCAATAATCTCCCAAAAGTAACAATCTCTCCCCCTAGGAGTGTCATGAGTTTTCCTTGTGTTTTTCCATACCAATCTCTCCCCCTTTGACATCAAATGCTAAAGCAATATAAAGACCATTTTTCAGATACAAAATACCAACCAATTCACTATACCAACTACTCCCCTAGGAAGTAGCTTTCTCATCAAAGCCGGAGTAAAAGATTTCTTTGTTATTTCTGTTGGTTGATGAGTATCATCAGCGGTCTAAGTTTCTACCAGTGGGGGTATGACCCCAAGCTGGTCTCTAAGATATTCAAAAGTCTCCTTAGGCAGAGGTTTAGTAAAAATATCTACAATCTACTCTTTAGTATTTACATAAACCATTTGAATTTCTTTTGCTTCAACATTTTCCCTTAGAAAATTCAATTTGATAGAAACATGTTTGGTTTTAGAATGTAATAGCGGATTCTTAGATATATCAATTACTACAGTGTTATCACAATAGATAGTAATAGGTTCCTTGCATTTTACCTTTATATCCTTCAACATTTTCTTAAGCCATAGTACCTGTGTACAGTTAGTTGCTGCTACAACATATTCTGATTCAGCTGTTGATAAAGATGTACAACTTTTTTTCTTACTCAACCAAGAAATTAATCTACTTCCAAGAAAAAATGCTCCACCGTTGGTGCTTTTTCTATCATCCACATCTCCTACCCAATTTTCATTTGTGTATACACATAATTCAAAGTTTTCATCTCTAGGATACCATAATCCAAGATTTGTAGTGCCTTGTAAGTACCGGAAAATCCTTTTTACTGCTAATTCATGATTTTCTCTAGGATTAATCTGAAATCTTGAAACAATACATATTGCATTCATGATATCAAGTCTTGTTTGTGTCAAATACAGTAAACCTCTTATCATAGATTTGTACCTAGTCAGATTAATAGGTGTAGATTCATTCTTTAGTGATAATTTGTCATTTGTAGTCATAGGTGTGCTTACTGGTTTAGAGTTCTCCATCCCAAATTTCTTTAATAACTCCTTCAAGTACTTGGATTGACTCAAGAATATACCTTTATTAGTCTGTGAAATCTATATTCCTAAAAAGAATTTTATTTCTCCAATCATAGACATTTCAAATTCTTGTTGCATTTCAATAGAAAATTCTTTACATAATCCATCTTTTCCTCCAAAGATTATATCATCAACAAAAACTTCTATAACCAAGATGTCATCATTTGTTACTTTCTAATATAAGTTGATGTTAGCATTACCTTTATAAAAACCAATCTTCAAAGGATACTTAACCAATCTTGCATACCAAGCTCTTGGAGATTGTTTCAACCCATACAAAGCTTTCCTTAACCTGCAAACCATATCTTTGTTATCTGTCAAAGAAAATCCATCAGGTTGTTCAATGTAAACTTCTTCTTCAAGATCTCCATTTAGAAATGCACATTTAATATCCATTTGATATACTTTGTAGTTCTTGTGTGCTGCAAAAGCCAAAAATAATATGACTACCTCAATTCTAGCTACCGGTGCAAAGGTTTCATTATAATCAATTCCTTCTTTATGAGAATATCCCTTACATACTAGTCTTGCTTTATTCCTGATTACCTTACCATCTTCATTAAGTTTGTTTCTGAATACCCACTTTGTTCCAATCACATTTTTGTCTTTAGGCTGGGGAACTAATGTCCATGTGTTATTTTTCTGAATTTGTTGTAGTTCCTCTTCCATAGCTTTAATCCAGTGTTCATCTTCACATGCCTCATTAATTGATGATGGTTCAATTTGAGAAATAAGACATACCTCTTCATTTTCCAATCTCCTCTTGTTATAACTCCTTTATTCTTGTTCCCAATTATCTGATCTTCAAAGTGATTCAGTCTTACATACTAGGGTGTCTTTGTTTGTTGTTACTAACTCAGTTACTGTGGAATTTTCAGATGATACCGGTGTAACTGGATCTTCATTCTGTACTAGTGGGTTTAATGTAGATTCATTTGTTAGAATATCTGTGGCCAGTTTAGAGTCTATATACCTTGAAGTTCCTCTAAATTATTCATCAATCTTCACATTTGTACTCTCAACAATTTTTTGCAATCTTTTGTTAAAACATGTATATGCCTTGCTCTTAGATGAATAACCAAGAAATATCCCTTCATCACTTCTAGGATCAAATTTTCCAATATAGTCATCTCTTCCAAATATTGCATTTACTTCCAAATATTTTGAAATATTTAAGAGTAGGAGTAATACCAAACCATAGTTCATGAGGAGTCTTACTGGTTTCTCCTTTGATGTGAACTTTGTTGAATTTATAGACCGATGTACTTACTACCTCTCTCCAATACACATGTGGTAGATTTGCTTCTAATAACACACTTCTTGCAGCATCCAAGATAGTTCTATTTTTCCTTTCAACAACTCCATTTTGTTGTGGTGTCTAGGGTGCTGATAGTTGTCTTCTGATTCCATTCACTTCATAGAATGCATTAAATTCCTTAGATGTAAATTCTCCTCCTTGATCTGATCTCAGACATTTGATTTTCTTACTGGTTTCATTCTCTACCATTGCTTTGAACAGTTTGAACTTGCCAAGTGCTTCTGATTTTTCTTTGAGAAAAGTAACCCAACACATTCTAGAGTAGTCATCAATGATTAGCATGAAATATCTATCACCTTACAAACTTTTAGTTCTAGATGGACCACATAAATCAGTATGAATTAAGTCAAGAGCATTAATTGATTTTTTTGGAATACTTTTAATAGTAGCTCTAACTTGTTTTCCAAATTGACATTCCTTACATGCTGTATTGTGAGGTTTAACAATTTTAGCTAAATCTCTAATTGCCTTAGTAGTACTGATTTTTACCATGCAATCAAAATTTACATGACACAGTCTCTTATGCCATAGCCAACTTTCATCAATATGTGTATTCAAGCATGCCTTTTCACTATTATTCAAATGAAATATATTACCTCTAGTTTGATTACCGGTTGCAATTTCCAAACCAGTTCTATTCATGATTTTGCATTTTCCATTTTTGAATTGTAACTAAAATCCTTTTTCAACTAATTAACCAACTCTTAGAAGATTATGCTTTAAACCTTCAACATAGTAAACATTGTCAGTATTATGCTTACCATGAAGAGATATTGTACCTTTACCTTTGATCAAACAATCTTTATCATCTCCAAATCTTACTAAGCCTCCATTGTATTCCTGAAAGTTCAAGAATTTACTTTTATCTCCAGTCATATGATGTGAGCATCCTGAATCAATGATCCATTCATCCTTAACTTCAACTTTAGCTGCCAGGGCCTGCTCTACCAGTTGAATAGAAAGTGTTGGTTGATCTTCTATTATAGAAACAAAGACCCATCCATTGTCTGCTAGATCTTCATTAGAATCATCAATCACTCCTTCATCAGCAAGGTAACAAGATTTATCTTCATTCTTCTTAAATCTGTATCTCTAATATTCAGGGTTAGGTTTGTATGTTCTCCTAGCTTCTTCTCTTAGTCTAGCATGTCTATCAGGGCATCTAGAAGCCATATGACCAATATTATTACATTTAAAGCATTTAAAGGGTGCTTTACCTTCATACTTACTTCCAACTAGACCTTTAGACATTTTTCTTGCAAATAGTTCTTCATGTTTTTCATTTTCTTTCCTGCTTTCCTCGAATTCTCTTACATAAAAGGATTTTCAATCAAACTTGTCAAATGATGGTGTAGATGATGTTGATGCCTGAAAAGCTAAATCTGTCTTTATAGTAGCAATAGGACCAAATTCCTCAATTTCAAAAGTTGAAAGTTTTCCAATCAATGTATCCCTAGTTACTGATGTATTAGGCATTGTTCTTAACTTATTTAGTAACCTTCATTTTATATGCCAATGGTAATCCTTTTAAAATTTTTGAAACAGTTTCATCTTCACTTAAGGTTCCTCCACAACATTTAATACCCAAAACAATTTCATTAACTCTATCCATAAAAGTAGAAATCCTTTCATCTTCTTCTATTTTCAGATTTTCATACCTGACCCGGAAGCTTTCAAGTTTTGCAATTTTGACTATGAAATCTCCTTCATCTAGTGTTTCGAAATGATCCCAAATAGCTTTAGTAGTTGATCTATCTGATAATCCCATGATTTTTTGATCTGTTAATGCGCTCAAAAGTGCTTCTCTTGCTTTGCAATCATTTTCTTCATCTTTTCCCAAGGTAGGTGGATTAGGTTGACTAGGAGGAGGAGCAGTATAGCCATTCTTTGTAACTTCTCAGATGTCCTTTCCAATGCGATTTAAATGTGTCTCCATTCTGATCTTCCATATGCCATAGTTGGTTCCATCAAGTTTAGGACCGTCCTTCTTGAAATAGTTAGTAGACATTGGATCTCCTCAGGCTGTTAAACTTTTGCAAAAAAAGAGGACTAGGCTCTGATACCAATTGTTAGGTCCTGGAGACAATTGAGAGGGGGGGGGTGAATCAGTTGTCTAATAAATTCAAACCAAAATTTTTTTTACCAACTTAATGCTTAATACCGATAAATTGGTCTTTTATGTTGGTAGAAAGTTTTGTCTGTTAATTGTAATACCGGTAAAGATTAATGCATGAAACAAAAGGACAAAGTCATACACAACACATAACACCAATATTTGTATGTGGAAAACGTGTAAGGGGAAAAACCATGGTGGGAAACCTTACCCACAATTAGATAATACTACTGCATATAGTACGTGTATACAAATGGGGTCTGCACATGTAGAAAGGCCAAGCACCTAGAGCTCACTACTCAAACACAAATAGGAGTCACACAGACTACAATTGGATGGTTAAATCTGGTAGATCAGAAAATTGAAAATTCATCAAAACAATAGCAATTAGGACAACCACAAAACCTAAAGCTTCTATGAAAGCATCATCACCAATGTCTCTTTCAATTGACCTCCATTGTCCTTCTCTCTCCTTCAAATTATCTTGTTTGTGGATCTCACCTACAAGTGCAAGAGCAAAGTATGAAAGCAAGAAAGATGACAAGATGAAAATTAAAGCATAAGGATACTAGAAGCGTGGTTGATTGATTCTGAAAATGTGATTGATTCCTCCATTGAAGAAAATCATCCAATTTATAGACAAATTGGAGAGAGGACAAGATTAGCATGAAGAGATTTGAAAGGAAATTCAAATCAAGAATGGCAAAATTATGACAAATGACAATTTTCTATGCAAGGAGTATGACAAATTATGACAAATTATGACAAGTTGCGATGCAAAATGCATGCCAAATTATGACAAATTATGGCAAGTGGAAGCATAAACATAGGAGAAAATGAGGGAATAAAATTAGGGGAAATAGAAATTAGGAATTAGGAGAAATTAGAAAATTAGAAAATTGAGGAAAAAGATGAAATACAAATTAGGTGAATTAATTAATAGGTTTTCATCCATTAATTAATTCATGAAAGAGAGACCTAGGACTAAATAAATAGATTTATTTAACCCACAAAGAAGAAGAAAAGGATTAAATGAACAAATCATAAAACCCTAGAAATAAGAGGACAAGGAATTAGGTCAAGACAACAAGAAATTAATGTAGCTTCGATCATGATTCTGATTGACAAAGGACCAATGTTGATAAATGATTGAGATTGGTTGACAAAAATCAATGACAAATTGACCAAGATTGACAAGGAGATAAAATTGATAGGTGCCAATTGATGAGGAATAATGACTAATCGATCCAAATTGACATGATTGAAGAGGACAAGGATCTATGATGAATCGATTGCAAAATGACAAGATTGACAAGGATAAGGATCGATGACGAATCGATTGCAAAATGACAAGATTGACAAGTTGATAATCGCAAATGATTACTAACAACCTAAAGATGATTGAAATATTGACAAGAGGACAAAAACCCTAATTCTATCATCGATTAGGATTGACGATGTCCAAAATGATGATAAATGAGCATGCACCATGATGCGACAGGATAAGATCGACCAAAATCATGACTGAAGATTGCTATCGACAAGACCTAATTCAAAAGCGTAAAAAATGAGGAATACAGAAGAAGGAATCGATGCTTACAAATGATAAAGACCAAGTGCACAACATAGAAGAAATGTTAATGCAATGCAAGAACCCTAAAATAAGGCAATGCGCAAATGTTAAAGTATGACTCCACAAGTGTTGACCATTTTTAGATGTTTACATTTTGCCCCTCTTTGAGACAATGCGATTTTAAGCATTGTTTCAAAGAACAATAATGAAAATGCCCCAGACAATAACAATGACATATGCATGCCCCCTTGAGGAATTGGCCGGAAAAATCCAAAAAAGAGGCCAAGTGATCGATAAGAATGATAGAAGATGATAGGTTCAAATGGATCAAACAGACTACCAAGACTGACAGAAGAAATTAGATAGAGGATAGTTAGAGATGAAGGAAAACATGCTTTCACAAATGCACATAAGTAGGTGAGAACCTTTATTTATTGTAGCAAAGTGGATGCAGAGCATCATGGCATTGAAGGCCAGAGCTAGAATGCAACCCCTTTATGCAAAAGATAGACACGTCGCATACAAGGAATGAGTGAAGCATCCTAGGGTGCATACATCAAGGGTCGAGGTATGTGCAACATTCACAAAGCAAACGTACTTATCATAGACACCTAATGATATAGTTGCCCTAGTTTGTGACAAACATTCCACAAACAACAAACACAACAAAAAACAAAAGGGACCATGAACCATCCCAGTTACTCTAAATCACTCAGTGACATCATCGAGCAACATAGGGACATGATTGAAGCCTAAGATAAATTAGTAAAAAAGATAAGATGCACAAATTTAACCAAGTCAAACAAACAGACTGATCATCATTGTCAAAAGTGGAAAACAAGAATGATCATGCTGTTTGGTTTCAGGGAATGCAGTACCCCATGTAAGACAGGATACAATCTGGTTTCGAGTATACCACACCCTGTATAAGACCCATGATAATTTTGACAAGGACCAATGGTAATGTTGATGCTATTTTGATTGATGTGACAACTGTGATTAGGTTGAATGCTTGCTTGGTCAAACAGTTCATCTGTTAACGCATGATTTCATTAAAGCACAATGTTTGATTGATTGTCGTTGGATGTATGCTTAGTGATCTGTCTATGCACAAGGGGGACCATTTATTGACAAAATGCAAAATTCCAAAGAAATTGTTTTTGGATTTTTATGTTTTTCACTTTGTAGGAATTTCAAGTTTTTACAATTTTTTATTTTTTTTTCAGGACTTTATTTGACTTTTTAGGGATTTTTTTAGGACATTATTTGATTTTTAGAGATTTTTTTAGGACATTATATGATTTTTAGATATTTTTTCAGGACATTATTTGATAAGAGAGCTCCAACCCGCATGCAGCAATAACTAGGACTAGAACATATACAATGATCAGGACCAAAACCTATGCATAAGGACTGGAAAACTGAGTATGCAAGATAATGATGTTGACCAATCACAGGCCTAGAATAGAACATTGGGTCAGGGCAAGGATAATCGTGATAAACCTGCGGGGGGAATGTATAGCTAGTAGTCATGATAGATAACGAAGCAATAGTCTTTTACACATGGCACCTGTTTGCCAGGTTTTCACCATGGTACTTTCCCAAAGTGCCTGTTTGCCAGGTTTTCACTAGAGGGCAAATTATTTTTCTTTACTTTTGTTCTTTTCAATTTTTCACTCTTTTTTTTTAATTTTTTTGTATTTTTCAGGATCATATTTGAAGAACTGTTGACAGAAAAACTATGCCCAGTACTTTCGAAGGTGCATGCTATTTATAGGATCGGACAAAGGTTCACTGTCTAGGGTTGCAAGCTGATATGCCCCTGAGCCATAGGCTGCAGTAACTATGAAAGGTCCAACCCAATTAGGCTCAAATTTTCCTTTGATGATGTCAGCAGATTGTGTATTCTTCAGGTTCACCTTTAGGACCAAATCTCCCACTTCGAAGTGTCAAACTTTGACCTTCTTATTATAAGAGCAACGAAGACGATTTTGATATGCTTGCAAATGTGTCAGGGCTATCTAATGTTCCTCATCTAACATCTCAAGCTAATGCAACTGAGAGAGTCTATGCATCTCATCATCAATCAAATGTTGTAGGGAAACATGAAAAGAGGGAATTTCCACTTCCAAGGGTAAAATGGCTTCCACACCATACACCAAGGAATAAGGTGTTGTGCCAGTAGGTGTACAAATGGAAATGCGATAAGCCCATAGTGTTGGATTGACAACCTTTTTCAGAATCTTAATGATGGTTTTATTTGATTCTTCAGCTTGACCATTACTTTGTGGATAGTAAGGACTGGAGAAATGGTGTTGGATGCAAAACTTTTCACAGAGTTCCTTGACATCTTTATTTTTGAATGGATGGCCATTATCTGTGACTATTGCAAGGGGAACCCCATATCTGCATATGATATAATTTAGTAGAAACTTTTAAATTTGAACACTAGTGATATAGGTCATGGGGATAGCCTCGATCCATTTTGTAAAGTATTATGTGGCTGTGATGATGAATTTGTGTCCGTTTGCCGATGTCGAGTGAATCTTGCCAATAAGATCCAATCCCAATTGAGAAAAGGGCCATGGAGATATGACAAAGTGAAGTTCTTGGGCTAGTGCATGAATGTAATTTCCATGTATTTGACATTTGTAGCATTTCTTGACAAAATCATGAGCATCCTTTTCCATAGTGCACCAATAATATCCAGTACAAACCAACTTTTTAGCTAGACTCAGACCAATGAAATGGCCCCAACATATACCATCATGAACCTCGCATAAAGTCATTTGTGCCTCATTAGAATCCAAACACTTGAGGAGGGTGTGATCAAAGGAACATTATTTTAAATTCCACAGCAAATAATGTCCTAATAATCAACATGATCTAACAAGTCTTGAATCATATGTTTCAATTAAAAACACGATGCGGTTTTATGTCCTTTTGACCGCTAGTATTCACAATATGCATTATCATTCCACCAATGGTTCTTCCTTGACATCTGGTAACTTGATAAAATTTGCTTGTATCAATTGTTTCATTGCTAATTCAATAGGCTCTCCCAATGGCATAAACTGTTGAGGAGGCCCATCCCTTGATCTGAAAGGTTTTCGTTGCTAGTTTTGTTGCTGACCTTGTTGTTGATTATACTGTTGGTATTGTGGCTGTTGAATAACATTGCTTGCTTGTGTCTAATTTTGTTGCATAGCTGACATATTAGGAGCACTCAATTTCTTTATCATGAATTTGGGTTGATTTGCATTCACTGCTCTTGCATCGACAACTCCATCATTAGTGACATTCTTGTTTTTGTACCAAAATCTATTTTTGTCCCCTGAATTGTTTGTGTTGTCACTGTCTTTATTGACCTTAATGAGTCCCTTAGCTACAAGATAATTTTCAATGTTCATCCCTTTCTTAATGAGCTTCTCAATGGTACTAGGACTTTTCAGTTTGAGCTCATACATCATTTTTGGGACCAAATTTTGAATAAATAAGTTCACTTGTTGTTCTTCAGGTATATCTAGGGAAGAACAATTGTACAAGCTTCACCATCTTTGTAAGAAAGTCGCTAATGGTTCACCTTGCTTTTCATTTGTGTTACATAAATCTGACATGGTCACTTCACTGTCAATGTTGAATGTGAAGTGGGATATAAAATTTTGAGCCAATTTCGGCCATGTCTTTATGTTCCCTGGCAAATGCAAATACCAATCCATGGCTTGTCCTATGAGACTTCATGCAAATAAGCACATCAAATATGTTTCCTCATAGCTCACTTTAGTAAATGCTGTGAAAAATGCTCAAATATGGTCTTTTGGATTGTCGTTCCCTTTATATTTCTCAAAATTAGGTGCCTAAATATGCTTAGGAAAGGGAGGCATGTACAAGCCCTTGTCAAATGGATTAGGACATAAATCTTGATCTGTGTATAATTTCTTTGTCCCTTTGGTTTGCAATGCGTCAACTTGTCATTGCAACTTCTCAAGCTATTGTGCAAATGTGTCAGATAGCAAAGATTTTGGAAGTTCATCATTCACTCTTGGGTGTACTCTTTGTCGATACATCGTGCTCTCCATTGGCTATTGATGCTCTAAAATTGCTGTCTTTGGTGTCTCTAGCATATAAAGTTCTTGATACAGCTCTTGTTGTTGTGGTTGTGTCATGCCTTGACATTGACGCTTTTTCTATACTTCTTGTGATGGGATCATCATTTGTAGCCTTGGTTGATATTGTAATTGAGGTTGTTGTTGATATTGCATGGACATTAGTTGTGGTTGTGATGTATGATAACTTGTTTTTCCTGGCACATATTGAGGCACATGTTGTTGTTGATGTTGATGAATCAAAATTTGCTGACTTTGTGCCAATTGTTGTTGTCCTGATGTAAATCCCATCATTTGCAAAAAAACTTTGTTTGGGAGGTTTTTGTTGTTTCTCCTTTAGATGGGGTATGACACTTCCATTGACTTGCTGTGTTGTTTGTCCAATCTATTGTGGTGGTTGCAAGTTTGAATTGACTTGTAATGGTGCAAAAGACACTGCAACTTGTTGTTGAATGCGATATTGTTGTTGTTGTGCATTACTTGTTTGCACATTCGAATGTGCCTTTTGTGCATTCCTCAATTATTGCAACACTTGTTGTTGGTGCACATCACTATTTGTGGCTCTTTGTGTTGCCACTATCAAAGGATTTGTCACAATATTTTGCATAATGGGTACTTGAGTATTTGCAAAATGTATTGAAATTGATGGGACATATGAACTTTGTTGCATTGTAGAATTGTTTTGAACATTCATAAGATTAGGCATTCCAGTCGTAAAGCTTTCTTGCTTATTAGAGTTGGATCTACTTTTAGGTATTCAAGGAATCACTTCTTGTTGAAGGACACCTATCAACATTTGTGTGGCCATCATTTGATCTTGTGTTAAAGATGTTGAATTAAACAATGGATTGTTTATTGTCTCGAATGTTGGCTTTTGTGGAATAGTCACTATCAAAGTTTGTGAAGCACGCTTACTCAACAACATGTGTTGAGGTTCTTGTTACACATTTTCTTCATTTGGATGTGGAGAGAAACTTTATAGCTCACCACCTTATTGTTTTTGCACATTAGTTTGCTCATTTGAGGAGGTCACATTACTCATAATATCAAGATATTTTTGTGGAAACATCTTAAAGACCTTGTTCAAGAATTTATCCATCTTTTTTGTCAACTTCAGATCTTTAAGGAACATATCAAAATCATCAGAAGCATCAGAATCTGATGAAGAATCTGGTAAAACATTTGGATTTATTTCTTGTTGAATGCCTTGATCTGAACCAAATCCTTGTGAAAGAGTTTTTTCCTCATGTAATGTTTGAGTTTGAATTTAATGTTGCAGGTTCAGTTGATTCTAGTCAAAAGGTGCATTTTCCCTTGGCATTGGTGGAACACTCCCATAACCCGGTTTCATGGGTACAAACACTAGCTCATATAATGGAGGTGGTCCAAGTTGAACCATTCCATATTGTGGTAATGATGTGTTTGACGAACCTTTAATTTGTAATGTTTGACTAGGTTGAAACTGTAAGTTTGATACGTTGTCAATGGGTTGATATGTTGGTTCACCCATCTTCTTGGATTTTGACCTTGTTTCAATAGGCATGTCACTATGCAAATGCAATATCTTTGGGATTTTTATTTTATTTTTATTTTAAAAGGATGATGTATGATATGCAACTAAATGCAACCTATGTTTTTGTTATTTTTCAAGATTTATACAAACTTTTTGGAATGCAAACCTAAAGACTAGACCTTGGGAAGTTGAAATGAAGCCAAGACCTTAAAGGACAAAGGACCAAATGACAATAGGACAAATTGACAATGTCTCACCTATATGCTTGGATACTAAGCTAGGTTTGACAAAAGTGATATTAATGAAAGGACAAATTTTAGACAATGTCAAGACTCCTTAACAACAACTTAGGGTATCATCCAAAGTTTTGATTTTTCAAGTTTGACAAACCAAATTTTTGAGACTAAATGTGAGAAGGCAATGATTATGACAATGACTTAGGATATGACATGAAAATGATCTAAGGATATGATATGACAAGATGAAGCCAAGACAAGATGACAATACAATGATAAGGATATGCGAAGACCAATGACTTGGAATATGCAAAATGCAACCTAGGCAAGACCTAATTTTAGAATGACAAGGATAATGCACGAATGTCACCTAAATGGAAATCTAGCTTGGATATGAAAATGAAATGCAAACTTAGGGAAATGATTTTGAACCTAAGTGCAAAATGAGGATGCTTGCAATGAAAAGGACTAAAATGAAGGGAGACGACAATATGTCCTAGGACCTAAGCTGGACTATGCAAAACCTAGCCTAAAGTGACATGAATTTTGAAACAAAGACATTCAATGTTTTGAAAAGCCATGTTCAAATGTTGGATGAGTACTTGGACAAATTTGGACTTTTGTTTGGATTTTGTTTTGAATTGAAGGTTGTTGATTTTCAAAACCCATGTTGATTATGAGCACTTTTGAAAGTTTGTTTTTGATTTAACCTTTGACAATCAAGGAAGGCAAAATGTTTGTTTGACTTTGACTCAAGACAATCAAGCACATTCACAAAAAGTCCTATGGCTAGCAAGGACAATATCTGTTGAATCCTCTAACCATAAAATACAACACTCAGCCAAATAGCTAGATGCTTTGTAGCAAGAGCTCCCCCTTATAGTGTACTCACTTCTCGGGCATACCAAGCTTCGAGTTCAAGGGGCATCACTTCCCAAGAACTTGCTATCTCTAACTGAGGAGTACATGAGAGTTGTTTTCGGCATGCATGTATCACAACATGTGAGCCAACAGATAGAAGGATTTTGGCATCTAAAAACAAGAGATTCTAGTAAGGGCATCTATTCGGGTGGGTATTGATCCAGTGAATAAATCATCACAATACCATCCCAGGACCTGTTGTCTAAAACTTTAATTGCATCTACAGTTATTAAAGTGGTTTGGAAGAGCTTGGCTTTAGCTCATCACCACTTTGGGTCGTTCCCTCTCACCAATGCCTATGCGAAGTGCCAGGCAAATCGGGAGGCAGGCCTAGTTCTAAGGGTTAAAACATGCAATCAAAGTAAAAATAGACAAAGCATGCATGGTGTTCATTAACCTTTAAGAAATGAACTGTGCAACTACTTTAGAAATCACAAACACATAGTTTTGAATATGAATCTTTGACTACATCTTGCAACAAATATGTCAGTAATTTCAATGTTTGTCTTCAATATACGAAAATGCTAACCTCCAAACCTGCACACATCAAAAGCCCCAAATTAGTTGCCAAAAAGAAATCCAAAACATACTAACAAAAAAAAAATTAGTCTAATTAACAAAAATAATGTTTAATCTACTTAACAAAATTTAAAATCTAATCTAAAAAAATCTAAGTTTAATCTAAAAAGCAAAAATCTAATCTAAATTAAAATAATCTAATAACAAATTAAAAATATAACTAATTCTAAATAACAAAATTAAAATCTGACTAATTAAAAATTTAAAAGTAATCTTAAAAATCTAAAAGTAATCTAAATAAACAAATTTAAAAAATCTAAAGTAAATTAACTAAAAAACAATCTAAAACTAATTAAACTAAAAAAAAAAGCAAAAAAAATCTCACCTACAAGTGCAAGAGCAATTAGGACAATGATCATTCTTGTTTTCCACTTTTGATAATGACGATCAGACTATTTGTTTGACTTGGTTGAATTTGTGCGTCTTATCTTTTTACTGATTTATCTTTGGCTTTGATCATGTTCCTATGTTGCTTGATGATGTCACTAAGTGATTTAGAGTGACTAGGATGGTTCATGGTTCCTTTCCTTTTTTGTTGTGTTTGCTGTTTGTGGAATGTTTGTCACAAATTGGGGCAACTATATTATTAGGTGTTTGTGATAAGTACGTTCACTTTGTGAACGCTGCATAGACCTCGACCCTTGATGTATGCACCCTAGGATGCTTCACTCATTCCTTGTGTGCGATGTGTCTGTCTTTTGCAAAAGGGGTTGCATTCCAACTCTGGCCTTCAATGCCATGATGCTCTACATCTACTTTGCTACAATAAATGAAGGTTCTCACCTACTTATGTGCATTTGTGAAAGCAAGTTTTCCTTCATCTCTAAATGTCCTCTGTCCAATTTCTACTTACTAACATTTCTTCCATCAAAACATCATTACACAGGCACAGATCTGCATTTTTCCCTCCGCTGTGGGTCCTGTAATGTCTCGCAATCAAGCAAAATTCATGAAATTGAACATATAGGTTTTTGAGCTACATACCGTTGCTCCTGCATCATCTTGTCATTTGTAAATGCATACACATTCCCCAAGGTGATCTGCCATTGGAATGTTCACCATCTCTCTGCAAGGGTCCCTTTTCTCGAGCAACAACTCTTCCACTTTGGCCAGTGCAAATGAACTCTTTTCCTTCTCCTTGTCTCCTATTTAGATCTTTGTCAGTACCTAGATGGATGTGCATGCTCTCCATCTTATGATGGTCACGGTCTTTTACACCTTCCACTGCTTGTCCTTTATGCATCCGACCTTTGATTTTTAATCTGTTCAAACCTATCGTCTTTTGTCATTCTTATCGATCACTTGGCCTCTTTTTTGGATTTTTCTGGCCAATTCCTCAAGGGGGCATGCATATGTCATTGTTATTTTTGAGGTCATTTTCATTATTGTTCTTTGAAACAATGCTTACTCATCAAGGTGTGTTGAGGTTCTTGTTTGCTATTGATTTATATTCCAAAGCTAAATTCAACTTTCATATTTTGGAGTAAGCATGCTTCAATTAAAATTCCTAATTGCATATTTTGGGGAGTCAACTCCATCTTCTAGTCATAAAAATGAAAAAGAAAAAGAAAAAGTAAAAAATCAAAAGAATGGGTCTTTGAGTGAAAACCATAAGGCACTCTCTAACCATTCAAAAGTAAAAATACAAGACGTACCTGCAAGTGAAAACCTCTCTGAGGTGCCCAAAGGTGGAAGATTGGACATACCCTCATCAAGTCAGGATAAATCAACATTGCTTGTGGAAATGACCGAAGAGATAAATTTGGGTACACCTGACAACCCTAAGGTCATTCATTTCGTTTCTTCTTTATCAAAACAAGAAAAGATAGATTTTGTCAATTTCTTTCATGAGAAGAAGATTAGTTTTGCATGGTCTTATGACGATATGCTCGGCCTTGATCCAAAATTAGTCCTTCATCACTTGCCATTAAAACCAGATGCCAAGCCCGTCAAACAAAAACTCAGAAAGATGCATCCCCAGGTGGCTCTCTTAGTCAAAGTAGAATTCAAAAAATTATTAGATGTGGGCTTTATCAGACCAATTGATTATGCAGATTGGATTTCAAATTTGGTACCAGTTAGCAAAGTAACTAGGGGCATAAGAATCTGTATGGATTTTAGGGATCTCAATAAAGCATGCCCTAAAGATGACTTTCCACTGCTGAATATAGATATCATAGTTGACATGACTGCCGGATATGAGATTCTATCATTGATGGATGGTTTTTCCGGATATAATCAAATTTGCATTGCTCTTGAAGATCAACATAAGATTGCATTCACATGTGCTTGGGGTACCTACTGCTGGAGTGTGATGCCTTTTGGCCTTAAAAATGCTAGAGCAACATATCAAAGAGCTATGACAACAATTTTCCATGATTTTATGCATACTTTGATGGAAGACTATGTTGATGACCTATTATGCAAATCCATCACAAGAGATAGTCATCTAGCCATCCTTGGCCCAATCTTTGATCGAATGGAAACCTACAAGCTCAGACTCAACCCAAAGAAATGTGTCTTTGGTGTCATAGCCGACAAATTATAAGGGTACATTGTTTCTTACAGAGGCATAGAAGTAGACCCCAAAAAAGTTAAAGCAATAATGGATATGTCTCCTCCTTCCAATCTCCGTCAATTAAGAAGTTTGCAAGGAAAGTTACAGTCAATCCACCGATTTATAGCTCACTTGGCAGACAAATGTAATCCCTTCCAACATTCATTGCATAAAGGTGTCACTATTAAATGGACTGAGCAATGTCAATCAGCATTTCAAATTCTCAAGGAGTATCTGATGTCGCCACCTATTCTAATGCCTCCTATAGAAGGGAAGCCATTCATATTATATATCTCTACAATTGAAATGACACTGGGAGTTCTCTTAGCCCAACAAGATGAGCACAACAAAGAATGGGCTATTTATTGCTTCCATGTTAAATATGCCCCACAATATGGAAAGATGTGAATTTTTGGTCAAATAGTTGCTTGTCCCTTCTTTTGAAATTTTGACAGCAGATGTGATGTGTGTTCTTGTTGGTCCTAATTCCCTGTGGTACAATGACATCTATCGGTATTTCAAATACCACACCTTAGCACCTAACCTTTCCTCTAACCAACATTGAGCCTTCATACGCCAAACTGCCAAATATGTCATCATCGCAAATACCCTTTACCGTTGTTCCTTTGATCACACCCTCCTCAGGTGTTTGGATTTTGATGAGGCACAAACGGCTTTATGCAAGGTTCATGATGGTATATGTGGGGGCCATTTCAATGGTCTGAGTCTAGCTAAAAAGCTGGTTTGTGCTGGATATTAGTGCCCCACTATGGAAAAGGATGCTCATGATTTTGTCAAGAAATGCTACAAATGTCAAAGACACAAAAATTACATTCATGCACCAGCCCAAGAACTTCGCTCTGTCATATCTCCATGGCCCTTTTCTCAATGGGGATTGGATCTTGTTGGCAAGATTCACCCAACACTGGCAAACGGACACAAATTCATTAGCATAGACACAAAATACTTTACAAAATGGATCGAGGCTATCCCCATGACCTATATCACTGGTGTTCAAATTTCAAAGTTTCTTCTGAATTATATCATATGCAGATATAGGGTTCCCCTTGCAATAGTCATAGATAATGGTCATCCATTCAAAAATAAAGATGTTAAGGAACTCTATGAAAAGTTTCGCATCCAACACCATTTCTCCAGTCCTTACTATCCACAAAGTAATGGTCAAGCTGAAGCATCAAATAAAACCATCATTAAGATCCTGAAAAAGGTTGTCAATGATGCTGGTCGAGATTGGCATGTACAGTTGAATCCAGCAATATGGGCTTATCGCACTTCCATCCGCACACCTACTAGTGCAACACCTTATTCCTTGGTGTATGGTGCGGAAGCCATTTTACCCTTGGAAGTGGAAATTCCCTCTTTGTGTGTTTCCCTACAACATTTGATTGATGATGAGATGCATAGAGTCTCTCAGTTGCATCAGCTTGAGATGTTAGATGAGAAACGTCAGACAACCCTGACACATTTGCAAGCATATCAAAACCATCTTCATCACTCTTATAATAAGAAGGTCAAAGGGTGACACATCAAAGTGGGAGATTTGGTCCTAAAGGTGAACCTAAAGAATACACAATCTACTGACATCATCAAAGGAAAATTTGAGCCTAATTAGGCTGGACCTTTCATAGGTACTATAGCCTATGGCTCGGGGGCATATCAACTTGCAACCCCAAATGGTGAACCTCTATCCAATACTATAAATAGCATGCACCTTTGAAAGTACTGGGCATAGTTTTTCTATTAGCATCATAGTTACTAATACCTATGGCTCGGGGGTATATCAGCTTGCAACCCCAAATGGTGAACCTCTTTCCGATCCTGTAAATAGCATGCACCTTCGAAAGTACTGGGCATAGTTTTTCCGTCAGGATCATATTTGAAGAACTGCTGACAAAACACTATGCCCAATACTTTCGAAGGTGCATGCTATTTATAGGATCAGACAGAGGTTCACCATTTGGGGTTGCAAGCTGATATGCCACCGAGCCATAGGCTGCAATAGATTGTGTATTCTTCGGGTTCGCCTTTAGGACCAAATCTCCCACTTCGAAGTGTCACCCTTTGACCTTTGTATTATAAGAGCGACAGAGATGGTTTTGATATGCTTGCAAATGTGTCAGGGTTGTCTAACATTTCTCATCTTACATCTCAAGCTGATGCAACCGAGAGACTCTATGCATCTCATCATCAATCAAATGTTGTAGGGAAAAAATATAATTTCCATTCCTTAGAAGAAGTAAGAGCTAATACTGATTCATCAAGGAAATCTGTCAACATTGGATGATCATCATGAATAGGTGCCTCTGCAAGTTGATTTGCTATGATTTGTCCTTTTATTACCTTTCTCTCAATTTACTCAATATCAAACTCACTTAGGATCATAATCCACTTTGCCAGGTGACTTGTCAAAGCTGCCTTGCTAAGCAAGTATTTCAAGGGATCAATTTTTGCAACTAGCAATGTTTGATGATTTAACATATAGTGTTGAAGCTTCTATGTTGCAAATACCACTGCTAAACAGGCCCATTCAATAGTTGAATAATTCAGTTCATAGCCCACTATTGTCTGACTGATATAATAAATAGCCCGTTCTTTGCTGTGCTCATCTTGTTGGGCTAAGAGAGCTCCCAGTGTCGTTTTAGTTGCAGAGATATATAATATGAATGGCTTCTTTACTATAGGAGGCATTAGAATAGGTGGCAACATCTGATACTCCTTGAGAATTTGAAATGCTGATTGACATTGCTCGGTCCATTTAAAAGTGACACCTTTATGCAATAAATGTTGGAAGGGATGACATTTGTCTGCCAAGTGAGCTATAAACCGATGGATTGACTGTAACTTTCCTTGCAAACTTCTTAATTGATGGAGATTGGAAGGGGGAGGCATATCCATTATTGCTTTAACTTTTTCTAGGTGTACTTCTATGCCTCTGTGAGAAACAATGTACCCTAATAATTTGCCGACTCTGACACCAAAGACACATTTCTTTGGGTTGAGTCCGAGCTTGTAGGTTTCCATTCGATCAAAGATTGGGCCAAGGATGGCTAGATGACTATCTCTTGTGACGGATTTGAATAATAGGTCATCAACATAGTCTTCCATTAGAGTATGCATAAAATCATGGAAAATTGTTGTCATAGCTCTCTAATATGTTGCTCCAGCATTTTTAAGGCCAAAAGGCATCACATTCCAGTAGTAGGTACCCCAAGCACATGTGAATGCAGTTTTATGTTGATCTTCAAGAGCAATACGAATTTGATTATATCCAAAAAAACCATCCATCAATGATAGCATCTCATATTCAGCAGTCATGTCAACTATGATGTCTAGATTCAGCAGTGTAAAGTCATCTTTAGGGCATGCTTTTTTGAGATCCCAAAAATCCATATAGATTCTTATGCCCCCTGTTACTTTGCTAATTGGTACCAAATTTGAAATCCAATCTGCATAATCAATTGGTTTGATAAAGCCCACATCTAATAATTTTTTGAATTCTACTTTGACTAAGAGAGCCACCTGAGGATGCATCTTTCCGAGTTTTTGTTTGACGGGCTTGGCATCTGGTTTCAATGGCAAGTGATGAAGGACTAATTCTAGATCAAGGCGGGCATATCTACATAAGACCATACAAAACTAATTTTCTTCTCAAGAAAGAAACTGACAAAATCTATCTTTTCTTGTTTTGATAGAGAAGCAATGAAATGAATGACCTTAGGGTTGTCAGGTGTACCCAAATTTATCTCTTCTATCATTTCCACAAGCAATGTTGATTTATCTTGACTTGATGAGGGTATGTCCAATCTTCCACCTTTGGGCACCTCAAAGAGGTTTTCACTCGCAGGTATGTCTTTTACTTTTACTTTTCCATGGTCAGAGAGTGCCTTACAGTTTTCACTCAAAGACCCATTCTTTTGATTTTTTACTTTTTCTTTTTCTTTTTCATTTTTGTGACTAGAAGATGGAGTTGACTCCCCAAAATATGATGTGGAATCTAAATCAATAGCAAACCCTTCCTTATGATCACCTCGTGGTATGCCTTCCCATAGTCCAAGGAATTCTGCAATTGCTTCATCATTTTAAAACAATCCAATTTGAGTGGTTCTTGTTGGTCATGTTGGATAAGCTGTGGATAGACAAGGGGTATGTCATCATTGGTTTCAAGAAGAATTAGTGCCGAGATGGTAAGGATAAGAATGTCAATGGTATTGTAGACACCCAAAATTGCCCAGTTTAATTAAATAAATATTTTATTTATTTAATTATCTAAGCCTAATTCTTCTATTAATTAAATAAATTTTTATTTATTTAATTAATTCTTCTATTAATTAAATAAATTTTTATTTATTTAATTAATTCATTTATCCTCTTCTAGCCTTATTTCTCATTTAAATAAATACATTTATTTATTTAAATTATCCCTTTCCTAAATTAAATAAATATTTTATTTATTTAATTGTCCTACTTCTTCTATTAATTAAATAAATCTTTATTTATTTAATTAATTCATTATCTTTTTCTACACATGACACATGTCATTCATCTCTTAATTCATACACTACCTACCCCTTTCATTATTTTATTATTTCTTTTACCTACCCTCTAATCCTAGCCGACCTCTCTTTTTACACCTCTCAATCTTAACCCTCCATTTCTTATTGTGTCTTCTATTTAAGGAGATGCTTTCTTCATTGTCAAACCCTAATCACTCAGACTAATCAACAATTTTGGAGGACTTGGCTACACTACGATCCTACTTGCAACCACATTCCGTTCTTTGTTGAGCTCTTGTGCATATAAAAATCTGAGAGCAAATATATCAAGCAAGATCAATGGAGATAGGAAGAATGGAGATCAAAACCCTATTGGACATGTGATGGTATAATCTTTGTGATTTTGAGTTATTTGCATTGTCTTAGGTAATCTTCATATGTTATGGTGGATCTTTGTTGTTGTTAGGCTAGGGTTTGGTGGTTGAATTCATTTAGCCTTTCAATTTTGTTATTATTGTTATCCATTTTCACCATAAACAGGTATCACTGCCTGAACTGCTCATATTTGATTCAGAGCTTGGGTCCCAGAATGACTCTATCCAAGCATTATGACACATTTTTGGAGGGGAAGTTATTTCATGTTTGTCTTCCATGGGCAAATCATCAAGGTCAAGGAAAACATTTTCAAGGGCATAGGAGCTAGAAGAAAAAGAACTCCACTCCCATTCATTGGAATTAGTTTCAGGTTGGGTATCCTTAGGTGTTGTTTCATCATCAGAGTCATGCCCCTTTCCACACATGGTCACTTTGGTAGATGAGGTTCCAATTCACAATGGTACAAAACCTAACCCTAAAGTTGGATGTCACATCTTAGGTATAATAGGTTCTAGTCTTCCTTTCTTGTCAGGGCCCAAACCACTATAGCCATCATATCCCTTTTTCTACAATATAGTAAACCCCTTTCCATACCGCTCCACTGGAAACTTGACAAGTGGCGTATCAGTTTGATCCTTATAAAGCCAATCTATTACATCATCATCCAAAGTTTGCTTGTTAAGTTCACCCCATTTTGTAAATGTAGTGGGGGGCTGATATTGAATGACTCTCGTAGGTTCCTTTTGCAATAAATGTGGTTTGCCATGTGATTTTGGAGATATTGGTAAATTTACAATGAGGAATGTTTGAGCCATTGAATACCCTCCACATCCTTGGTCCTGTATCTTCAATTTTCTTGTGACAACATCTAACAACTTATTAGGATCCACATAATTATGTGAGTGGGCTTCTCTATTGACTGGGACCTCAAGGTCTAGGACCTATAGGAAAGTGTTTTCTATCACTAGACCTACTCTGATAGGCAATGAAATTAACCCTTTAGATGGGCACTCAACATCATCATATGCTTTGATTGTTATTCTTCTAGAATAATCAATGTCATTTTTTGTATAACCAAGACTAATGACTACTCTCAAGGTACAGATGTTAAGACCTACTCCGCCATCTATCAAGACTCATCAGATCTTGCAATTATGGACAAAGACTTCAAGATGTAAAGGATCATTACGAGGGAACTTATCAGGAGAAATATCATTATCAGAAAAGGCAACGTGTTGGTAAATAGCTAGATGTCCAATTCGGGCTTGAAACTAGTCAACATCAATGTTTGTTGGGACAGTGGACTCAGTTAAAGCTTTATCTAGGATTGCGCGATGCATAGGGGACATTTTCAACAACTCAAGAATTGATATTTGTGCAGGTGTCTTCCCAGATGATCTAGGAGATTATACTGACTCGTAGGAGTTGATTTGAGAGGAATTGTAGGAGCTCCTTTCAGGACTATTTTGGATACACGAGTGGTGACTGGACAAGAAGGATCTTGTCCCTTTATTCTTATGGTGGAAACATACTTATTTAATTCTCGAAAATAATTGATGACATTGTTATAACCAGTATTTGCATAATTAAGATTCACTATTTGGGTAGAGTTTGAAGAAGATGCTTTTCCCTTGTCATGATCAAGCAAAGGAGTTTTAAAAATTGTATGATCAGTGTTAGAGGTCGTGTTGGGTGGGTCTACCTCAGTTATTCCTTGATCTAACAAGTCTTGAATCATATGTTTCAATTGAAAACACGATGTGGTTTTATGTCCTTTTGATCGATGGTATTCACAATATGCATTATCATTCCACCAATACAGCTTTACCAATGGTTCTTCCTTGACATCTGGTAACCTGAAAAAATTTGCTTGTATAAATTGTTTCATTACTGATTCAATAGGCTCTCCCAATAGTGTAAATTGTCGAGGAGGCCCATCCCTTGATCTGAAAGGTTTTCATTGTTGGTTTTGTTGGTGACCATGTTGTTGATTATATTGTTGGTATTGCGGCTGTTGAATAACATTGGTTGCTTGTGTCTGATAATGTTGCATAGCCGACATATTAGGAGCACTCAATTTCTTTATCATGAACTTGGGTTGATTTGCATTAATGCTCTTGCATCGACAACTCCATCATTAGTGACTTTCTTGTTTTTGTACCAAAATCTATTTTTCTCCCCTGAATTGTTTGTGTTGTCACTGTCTTTATTGACCTTAATGAGTCCCTTAGCTACAAGAGCATTTTCAATGTTCATCCCTTTCTTAATGAGCTTCTCAATGGTACTAGGACTTTTCAGTTTGAGCTCATACATCATTTCTGGGACCAAATTTTGAATAAATAAGTTCACTTGTTGTTCTTCAAGTATATCTAGGGAAGAACGACTATACAAGCTTCGCCATCTTTGTAAGAAAGTTGCTAATGGTTCACCTTGCTTTTCCTTTGTATTGCATAAATCTGACATGGTCACTTCACTGTCAATGTTGAATGCGAAGTGGGATATAAACTTTTGAGCCAATTCCGCCCATGTCTTTATGTTCCTTGGCAAATGTGAATACCAATCCATGGTTTGTCCTGTGAGACTTCGTGCAAATAAGAGCATCAACTATGTTTCCTCATAGCTGTGAAAAATGCTCGAATATGGTCTTTTGGATTGCCATTCCCTTTATATTTCTCAAAATTAGGTGCCTCAAAATTCTTAGGAAAGGGAGGCATGTACAAGCTCTTGTCAAATGGATTAGGACATAAATCTTGATCTGTGTATAGTTTATTTGTCCCTTTGTTTTGCAATGCATTGACTTGTCATTGCAACTTCTCAAGCTATTGTGCAATTGTGTCAGATAGCGAAGATTTTGGAAGTTCATCATTCACTCTTGGGTGTACTCTTTGTCGATACATCATGCTCTCCATTGTCTATTGATGCTCTAAAATTTCTGTCTTTGGTGTCTCTAGCATATAAAGTTCTTGATACAGCTCTTGTTGTTGTGGTTGTGCCATCCCTTGACATTGACCCTTTTGTTGTACTTCTTGTGATGGGATCATCATTTGTAGCCTTGGTTGATATTGCAATTGAGGTTGTTGTTGATATTGCATGGACATCAGTTGTGGTTGTGATGTATGATAACTTGTTTTCCCTAGCCCATATTGACGTACATGTTGCTGTTGATGCTGACGAATCAGAATTTGCTGACTTTGTGCCAACTGTTGTTGTCCTGATGTAAATCCCATCATTTGCAAAAAACTTTGTTTGGGAGGTTTCTATTGTTTCTCCTTGAGATGGGGGATGGCACTTGCATTGAGTTGCTCTGTTATTTGTCCAATCCATTGTGGTGGTTGCAAGTTTGAATTAACTTGTAATGGTGTAGAAGACACTGCAATGTGTTGTTGAATGCGATATTGTTGTTGTTGTGCATTTCTTGTTTGCGCATTCAATTGTGCCTTTTGTGAATTCCCCAATTGTTGCAACACTTGTTGTTGGTGCACACCACTATTTGTGGCTCTTTGTGTTGCCACTATGGAAGGATCTGTCACAATATTTTGCATAACGGGTACTTGAGTATTTGCCAAACATATTGAACTTGATGGGAAACAGAAACTTTGTTGCATTGTAGAAATATTTTGAACATTCGTAAGATCAGGCATTCTAGTCATAAAGCTTTCTTGCATCTTAGATTTTGATCCACTTGTAATTATTCGAGGAATCATTTCTTGTTGAGGGACAACGGTCAACATTTGTGTGGCCATCAGTTGATCTTGTGCTAAAGGTGTTGTATTAAATAATGGATTGTTTATTGTTTCGAATGTTGACTTTTGTGGAATAGTCACTGTCAAAGTTTTTGAAGCATGCTTACTCATCAAGGTGTGTTGAGGATCTTGTTGCACATTTTCTTCATTTGTATGTGGAGAGAAACTTAACAGCTCACCGCCTTGTTGTTTTTGTACATTATTTTGCTCATTTGAGAAGGTCACGTTACTCATCATATCAAGATATTTTTGTGGAAACATCTTAAAGACCTTGTTCAAGAATTTATCCATCTTTTTTGTCAACTTTGGATCTTTAAGGAACATATCAACATCATCAGAAGCATCAGAATCTAATGAAGAATTTGGTAAAACAGTTTGATTTATTTCTTGTTGAATGCCTTGATGTGAACCAAATCCTTGTGAAGGAGTTTGTTCCTCATGTAATGTTTGATTTTGAATTTCATGTTGCAGGTTCAGTTGATTCTAGTCAAAAGGTGCATTTTCCCTTGGCATTGGTGGAACACTCCCATATCCCAGTTTCATGGGTACAAACACTAGCTCATATAATGGAGGTGGTCCAAGTTGAACCATTCCATATTGTGATAATGATATGCTTGACGAACCTTCAATTTGTAATGTTTGACTAGATTGAAACTATGAGTTTGATACATTGTCAATGGGTTGATATGTTGGTTCGCCCATCTTCTTAGATTTTGACCTTGTTTCAACGGGCATGTCACTATGCAAATGCAATATCTTTGGGATTTTTTTATTTTTTTATTTTAAAAGGATGATGTATGATATGCAACTAAATGCAACCTAAATAGATGAAAATGCAATCTATGGCAAGAATGCAACCTATGTTTTTGTTGTTTTTCAAGATTTGGACAAACTTTTTGGAATGCAAACCTAAAGACTCAACCTTGGGAAGTTGAAATGAAGCCAAGACCTTACAGGACAAATGACCAAATGACAATAGGACAAATTGACAATGTCTCACCTATATGCTTGGATACTAGGCTAGGTTTGACAAAAATGATATTAATGAAAGGACAAATTTTAGACAAGGTCAAGACTCCCTAACAACAACTTAGGGTATCATCCAAAGTTTTGATTTTTCAAGTTTGACAAACCAAATTTTTGAGACTAAATGCAAGAAGGCAATGATTATGACAATGACTTAGGATATGACATGAAAATGATCTAAGGATATGATATGACAAGATGAAGCTAAGACAAGATGACAATACAATGGTAAGGATATGCGAAGACCAATGACTTGGAATATGCAAAATGCAACCTAGGCAAGACCTAATTTTAGCATGACAAGGATAATGCATGAATGTCACCTAAATGGAAATCTAGCTTGGATTTGACAATGAAATGCAAACTTAGGGAAATGATTTTGAACCTAAGTGAAAAATGAGGATGCTTGCAATGAAAAGTACTAAAATGAAGGGAGATGACAATATGCCCTAGGACCTAAGTTGGACTATGCAAAACCTAGCCTAAAGTGACATGAATTGTGAAACAAAGAAATTCAATGTTTTGACAAGCCATGTTCAAATGTTGGATGAATACTTGGACAAATTTGGACTTTTGTTTGGATTTTGTTTTGAATTGAAGGTTGTTGGTTTTGAAAACCCAAGTTGATTATGAGCACTTTTGAAAGTTTGTTTTTGATTTAACCTTTGACAATCATAGAAGACAAAATGTTTGTTTGACTTTGACTCAAGACAATCAAGCACATTCACAACAAATCCTATGGCTAGCAAGGGCACTATCTATTGAATCCTCTAGCCATAAAATACAACACTCAGCCAGATAGCTAGACGCTTGGTAGCTCTAGCTCCCCCTTACAGTGCACTCACTTCTAGGGCATACCAAGCTTTGAGTTCAAGGGGCATCACTTCCCAAGAACTTGCTATCTCTAACTGAGGAGTACATGAGAGGTGTCTTCGGCATGCACATATCATAATGCTTGAGCCAATAGATAGAAGGATTTTGGCATCTAAAAACAAGAGATTCTAGTAAGGGCATCCGTTCAGGTGGTTATTGATCTGGCAAATAAATCATCGCAATACCATTCCAGCACCCGTTGTCTACAACTTTCGTTGCATCCACAATTATTTAGAGTGGTTTGGAAGAGCTTGGCTTTAGCTCGTCACCACTTTGGGTCATTCCCTCTGACCAATACCTGTGTGAAGTGCCAGGCAAATCGGGAGGTAGGCCCAGTTCTAAGGGTTAAAACATGCAATCAAATTAAAAACAGACAAAGCATGCATAGTGTTCATTAACCTTTAAGAAATGAAATGTGCAACTAATTTAGAAATCACAAACACATAGTTTTTAATATGAATCTTTGACTACATCCTACAACAAATATGTTAGTAATTTCAATGTTTGTCTTCAATATAAGAAAATGCCAACCTCCAAACCTGCACACATCAAAAGCCCCAAATTAGTTGCCAAAAAGAAATCCAAAACATACTCACAAAAAACAAAACATTAATCTAATTAACAAAAATAATGTTTAATCTACTTAACAAAATTTAAAATCTAATCTAAAAAATCTAATTTTAATCTAAAAAGCAAAAATCTAATCTGAATTAAAATAATCTAATAACAAATTAAAAAACTAACTAATTCTAAATAACAAAATTAAAATCTAACTAATTAAAAATCTAAAAGTAATCCTAGAAATAAACAAATCTAAATCAATTTAAAAAAAATCTAAAAGTAATCTAAATAAACAAATTTAAAAAATCTAAACTAAATTAACTAAAAAACAATCTAAAACTAATTAAAATAAAAAATAAAAAATTAAAAAATCTAAAACTAAAAAACTTACTCAAAATAAAGAAAAATTTAAAACTAAAAAACTTACATAGGAGGCTACCCAAGCAGCCCCCATGCAAGCAAGAAAAACGTGGGTAGATTTAAGATGTTTTTCCAATAATTTTTAAAAATGTTTTTGCCAGATTTAAGATGTTTTTCACATATTTTTAACAAATTTACAATGATTTTTGAAGATTATAAACTTATTTTTAACAGATCATAAAACATTTCAGCAGATTGTAATGTTTTTTTAGCGAAAATAAAATCTCCAAAGCTTTTCCAATTTTATTTTATTTTATTTTTTTAACAATTCACCAAATGATTTTTTTAACAAATCATTGATTATTTTGAGTAGATTTTAGAGCTATTTCTGCAGATTAACAGACTTTGCAACATTCTAGACAAGCATGCTTGCTAAATCTCATGAAGATCCTATCATATCAAAAAATCAAGAAAACTTTTGTCAGATTTTTAATATGTCGGGTTCACCAAAAAATGTAACTAGGAAAATGGAATGCATAAAAGCAATAAATATTAGCTAACCACAAAGGTAAATTGCAATGAAATAAAATCCTATTACAATCAATAGAAGAATTGAAAATAAGACATTCAAAATAAATGAAAAATCATCACCAATATCTCTTTCAATTGACCTCCATTGTCCTTCTTTCTCCTTAAAATTATCTTGTTTGTGGATCTCACCTACAAGTGCAAGAGAAAAGTATGAAAGCAAGTAATATGACAAGATGAAAATTGCAGCATAAGGATAATAGAAGTGTGGTTGATTGATTGATTAATTGATTATGCAAAATGTGATTGATTCCTCCATTGAAGAAAATCATCCAATTTATAGACAAATTAGAGATAGAACAAGATTAGCATGAAGAGATTTGAAAGGAAATTCAAATCAAGAATGGCAAAATTATGACAAATGACAATTTGCTATGCAAGGAGTATGACAAATTATGATAAGTTGCTATGCAAAATGCATGACAAATTATGACAAATTATGGCAAGTGGAAGCATAAACATAGGAGAAAATGAGGGAATGAAAATAGGGGAAATAGAAATTAGGAATTAGGAGAAATTAGCAAATTAGAAAATTGAGGAAAAACATGAAATAGAAATTAGGTGAATTAATTAATAGGTTTTCATCCATTAATTAATTCATGAAAGAGACCTAGGACTAAATAAATAGATTTATTTAACCCACAAAGAAGAAGAAAAGGATTAAATGAACAAATCATAAAACCCTAGAAATAAGAGGACAAGGAATTAGGTCAAGACAACAAGAAATTAATGTAGCTTTGATCATGATTCTGATTGACAAAGGACCAATGTTGATAAATGGTTGAGATTGGTTGACAAAAATCAATGACAAATTGACCAAGATTGATAAGGAGATCAAATTGATAGCCGCCAATTGACAAGGAACAATGACTAATGGATCCAAATTGACATGATTGAAAAGGACAAGGATCGATGATGAATTGATCACAAAATGATGAGATTGACAAGAGGACAAAAACCTAATTCTATCATCGATTAGGATTGACGATGTCCAAAATGATGATAAA
Organism: Cryptomeria japonica; assembly: GCF_030272615.1. Classification (NCBI taxonomy): domain Eukaryota; kingdom Viridiplantae; phylum Streptophyta; class Pinopsida; order Cupressales; family Cupressaceae; genus Cryptomeria; species Cryptomeria japonica. The sequence goes on from NC_081414.1 coordinate 903,947,498, forward strand.
TGAACACGCACATTGATGCAACAGGATAAGATCGACCAAAATCATGATTGAAGATTGTTATTGACAAGACCTAATTTGAAAGCAAGAAAAATGAGGAATGCAGAAGAAGGACTCGATGCTCGCAAATGATAAAGACAAAGTGCACAACATAGAAGAAATGTTAATGCAACGCAAGAACCCTAAAATAAGGTAATACGCAAATGTTAAAGTATGACTCCACAAGAGTTGACAATTTTTAGATGTTAAAATATGCAATTAGGAATTTTAATTGAAGGACAAATCATAGCAAATCAACTTAAAGAGGCACCTATTAATGATGACCATCCAATGTTGACAGATTTCCCCGATGAATCAATATTAGCTCTTACTTCTTCTAAGGAATGGCAATTATACTTTGATGGATCTCACACAAAGTATGGCTCAGGAGCAGGTATATTGTTTATCACCCCTCAAGGAGATGCTATCCCAAAGTCATATAGGATCACTTTCCATCGCACCAATAATATTGCAGAATATGAAGCTTTGGTCACAGGACTCTGAGTACCAATCCAATGGAACATTACACATTTGCAAGTCTATGGAGATTCCCAGTTAGTCATCCGTCAAGTGAATGATGACTATGAAACAAAGGATGAAAATCTTCTTCCCTACAAGCATATGGTGGATTTCTTCAAGACAAAATTTACTGATATCCATTTCAGTCAAGTTCCAAGAATACAAAACAAGTCAGTAGATGCTATGGCAACTATTGCTTCCATGTTAAATATGCCCCACAATATGGACAGATGTGAATTTTTGGTCAAATAGTTGCTTGTCCCTTCTTTTGAAATTTTGACAGCAGATGTGATGTGTGTTCTTATTGGTCCTAATTCCCCATGGTACAATGACAACTATAGGTATTTGAAATCCCACACCTTACCACCTAACCTTTCCTCTAACCACCGTCGAGCCTTCATACACCAAACTGCCAAATATGTCATCATCGCAAATACCCTTTACCGTCATTCCTTTGATCACACCCTCCTCAGGTGTTTGGATTCTAATGAGGCACAAATGACTTTATGTGAGGTTCATGATGGTATATGTGGGGCCCATTTCAATGGTCTGAGTCTAGCTAAAAAGTTGGTTCGTGCTGGATATTAGTGGCCCACTATGGAAAAGGATGCTCATGATTTTGTCAAGAAATGCTACAAATGTCAAATACACAAAAATTACATTCATGCGCCAGCCCAAGAACTTCACTCTATCATATCTCCATGGCCCATTTCTCAATGGGGATTGGATCTTATTGGCAAGATTCACCTGACATCGGCAAATGGACACAAATTCATCATCACAGCCACAAAATACTTTACAAAATGGATCGAGGCTATCCCCATGACCTATATCACTGGTGTTCAAATTCTAAAGTTTCTACTGAATTATATCATATGCAGATATGGGGTTCCCCTTGCAATAGTCATAGATAATAGCCATCCATTCAAAAATAAAGATGTCAAGGAACTCTGTGAAAAGTTTCGCATCCAATGTCGTTTCTCCAGTCCTTACTATCCACAAAGTAATGGTCAAGCTGAAGCATCAAATAAAACCATCATTAAGATCCTGAAAAAGGTTGTCAATGATGCTGGTTGAGATTGGCATGTACAGTTGAATCCAGCACTATGGGCTTATCACACTTCCATCCATACACCTACTAGCGCAACACCTTATTCCCTGGTGTATGGTGCGGAAGCCATTTTACCCTTGGAAGTGGAAATTCCCTCTTTGCATGTTTCCCTGCAACATTTGATTGATGATGAGATGCACAGAGTCTATCGGTTGCATCAACTTGAGATGTAAGATGAGAAACGTCAAACAACCCTGACACATTTGCAAGCATATCAAAACCGTCTCCGTCAGTCTTATAACAAGAAGGTCAAAGGGTGATAGTTTGAAGTGGGAGATTTGGTCCTAAAGGTGAACCCAAAGAATACACAATCTACTGACATCATGAAAGGAAAATTTGAGCCTAATTGGGTTGGACCTTTCATAGTTACTGTAGCCTATGACTCGAGGGCATATCAGCTTGCAACCCCAAATGGTGAACCTCTGTCCGATCCTGTAAATAGCATGCACCTTTGAAAGTACTAGGCAAAGTTTTTTTGTCAGTAGTTCTTCAAATATGATCCTAAAAAAATACAAAAAAATCAAAAAGCTCAAAAAAAAACAAAAAAAAAAAGTGAAAAATTGAAAAGAACAAAAGTAAAGAAAAATAATTCGCCCTCTAGTGAAAACCTGGCAAACAGGCGCTTTGGGCAAGTACCATGGTGAAAACCTAGCTAACAGGCACCATGTGTAAAAGCCTATTGCTTTGTTATCTATCATGACTCCTAACTATACTTTCCCCCCACAGGTTTATCACGATTATGCTTGCCCTAACCCAATGTTCTATTCTAGGCCTGTGATTGGTCAACATAATTGTCTTGCATCCTCAGGTTTCTAGTCCTTGTGCATATGTTTTGGTCCTGGTCACTGTATATGTCTTTCAAATTTTCATTGGGTGTGCACCCCTTGTCATGATCAATTACTAGAGTTATTATTGTGTGCGGGCTGGAGCTTTCTTATCAAATCATGTCTTGAAAAAATCTCTAAAAATCAAATAATGTCCTGAAAAAATCTCTAAAAATCAAATAATGTCCTAAAAAAATCCCTAAAAATCAAATAATGTCTTGAAAAAATCCTTAAAAATCAAATAATGTCTTGAAAAAATCCCTAAAAATCATATAATGTCCTGAAAAAATCCCTAAAAATCAAATAATGTCCTGAAAAAATCTCTAAAAATCAAATAATGTCCTGAAAAAATCCCAAACAATCAAATAATGTCCTGAAAAAATCCCTAAAAAAGTCAAATAAAGTCCTGACAAAAAAAAAAATAAAAAAAAATAAAATAAAATAAAAATTGTAAAAACTCGAAATTCCTACAAAGTGAAAAACATCAAAATCCAAAAACAATTTCTTTGGCATTTTGCATTTTGTCAATAAATGGTCCCCCTTGTGCATAGATAGATCATTGAGCATACATCCAATGACAATCAATCAAACATTGTGCTTTAATGAAATCACTTGGCCTCTTTTCTGGATTTTTCCAGCCAATTCCTCGAGGGGCATGCATATGTCATTGTTATTGTCTAGGGCATTTTCATTATTGTTCTTTGAAACAATGCTTAAAATTGCATTGTCTCAAAGAGGGGCAAAAAGTAGACATCTAAAAATGGTCAATGCTTGTGGAGTCATAATTTAACATTTGCGCATTGCCTTATTTTAGGGTTCTTGCATTGCATTAACATTTCTTCTATGTTGCGCACTTGGTCTTTATCATTTGCGAGCATCGAGTCCTTCTTCTACATTCCTCATTTTTCTTGCTTTCAAATTAGGTCTTATCGATAACAATCTTCAGTCATGATTTTGGTCGATCTTATCCCATCGCATCAATGTGAGTGCTCATTTATCATCATTTTGGACATCGTCAATCCTAATCGATGATTGAATTAGGGTTTTATCCTCTTGTCACTCTCATCATTTTGCGATCGATTTGTCATCGATCCTTGTCCTTTTCAATCATGTCAATTTGGATCGATTAGTCATTGTTCCTCGTCAATTGGCGCCTATCAATTTGATCTCCTTGTCAATCTTGGTCAATTTGTCATTGATTTTTATCAACCAATCTCAATCATTTATCAACATTTGTCCTTTGTCAATCAGAATCATGATCGAACCTACATTAATTTCTTGTTGTCTTGACCTAATTTCTTGTCCTCTTATTTCTAAGGTTTTATGATTTGTTCATTTAATCCTTTTCTTCTTCTTTGTGGGTTAAATAAATCTATTTATTTAGTCCTAAGTCTCTTTCATGAATTAACTAATGGATGAAAACCTATTAATTAATTCACCTAATTTCTATTTCATCTTTTTCCTCAATTTTCTAATTTGCTAATTTCTCCTAATTCCTAATTTCTATTTCCCCTAATTTCATTCCCTCATTTTCTCCTATGTTTATGCTTCCACTTGCCATCATTTGTCATAATTTGTCATAATTTGTCATACTCCTTGCATAGAAAATTGTCATTTGTCATAATTTTGCCATTCTTGATTTGAATTTCCTTTCAAATCTCTTCATGCTAATCTTGTCCTCTCTCCAATTTGTCTATAAATTGGATGATTTTCTTCAATGGAGGAATCAATCACATTTTGGATAATCAATTAATCAATCAATCAACCACACTTCTAGTATCCTTATGCTGCAATTTTCATCTTGTCATCTTGCTTGCTTTCATACTTTGCTCTTGCACTCATAGGTGATATCCACAAACAAGATAATTTGAAGGAGAAAGAAGGACAATGGAGGTCAATTGAAAGAGACATTGGTGATGATTTTTCATTTATTTTGAATGTCTTATTTTCAATTCTTCTATTGATAGTAATAGGATTTTATTTCATTGCAATTTAGCTTTGTGGTTAGCTAATATTTATTGCTTCGATGCATTCCATTTTCGTAATTACATTTTCAAAATAGGAAAATGGAATGCATCAAAGCAATAAATATTAGCTAACCACAAAGCTAAATTGCAATGAAATAAAATCCTATTACAATCAATAGAAGAATTGAAAATAAGACATTCAAAATAAATGAAAAATCATCACCAATGTCTCTTTCAATTGAGCTCCATTGTCCTTCTTTCTCCTTCAAATTATCTTGTTTGTGGATCTCACCTACAAGTGCAAGAGCAAAGTATGAAAGCAAGCAAGATGACAAGATGAAAATTGTAGCATAAGGATACTAGAAGCGTGGTTGATTGATTGATTAATTGATTATCCAAAATGTGATTGATTCTGAAAATGTGATTGATTCCTCCACTGAAGAAAATCATCCAATTTATAGACAAATTGGAGAGAGGACAAGATTAGCATGAAGAGATTTGAAAGGAAATTCAAATCAAGAATAGCAAAATTATGACAAATGACAATTTTCTATGCAAGGAGTATGACAAATTATGACAAATTATGACAAGTTGCGATGCAAAATGCATGCCAAATTATGACAAATTATGGCAAGTGGAAGCATAAACATAGGAGAAAATGAGGGAATGAAATTAGGGGAAATAGAAATTAGGAATTAGGAGAATTTAGCAAATTAGAATATTGAGGAAAAATATGAAATAGAAATTAGGTGAATTAATTAATAGGTTTTCCTCCATTAATTAATTCATGAAAGAGACCTAGGACTAAATAAATAGATTTATTTAACCCACAAAGAAGAAGAAAAGGATTAAATGAACAAATAATAAAACCCTAGAAATAAGAGGACAAGGAATAAGGTCAAGAGAACAAGAAATTAATGTAGCTTCGATCATGAGTCTGATTGACAAAGGACCATTGTTGATAAATGATTGAGATTGGTTGACAAAAATCAATGACAAATTGACCAAGATTAACAAGGAGATCAAATTGATAGGCGCCAATTGACGAGGAACAATGACTAATCGATCCAAATTGACATTATTGAAAAGGACAAGGATCGATGATGAATCGATCACAAAATGACAAGACTAACAAGGACAAGGATCGATGATGAATCGATCGTAAAATGATGAGATTGACAAGTTGATAATCGCAAATGATTACTAACAAGCTAAAGATGATTGAAAGATTGACAAGAGGACAAAAACCCTATTTATATCATCGATTAGGATTGACGATGTCCAAAATGATGATAAATGAGCACGCACCATGATGCGATAGGATAAGATCGACCAAAATCATGACTGAAGATTGCTATCGACAAGACCTAATTCAAAAGCGAGAAAAATGAGGAATGCAGAAGGACTCGATGCTCGCAAATGATAAAGACCAAGTGCGCAACATAGAAGAAATGTTAATGCAATGCAAGAACCCTAAAATAAAGCAATGTGCAAAGGTTAGAGTATGACTCCACAAGTGTTGACCATTTTTAGATGTCTACATTTTGCCCCTCTTTGAGACAATGCAATTTTAAGCATTGTTTCAAAGAACAATAATGAAAATGCCCCAGACAATAACAATGACATATGCATGCCCCCTCAAGGAATTGGCTGGAAAAGTCAAAAAAAGAGGTGAAGTGATCGATAAGAATGACAGAAGATGATAGGTTCGAACGGATCAAACAAACTGCCAAGACTAATGGAAGAAATGTTAGTAAGAAGAAATTAGACAGAGGACAGTTAGAGATGAAGGAAAACTTGCTTTCACAAATGCATATAAGTAGGTGAGAACCTTTATTTATTGTAGCAAAGCGGATGCAAAGCATCATGACATTGAAGGCCAGAGCTGGAACGCAACCCCTTTTTGCAAAAGATAGACACATCGCACATAAGGAATGAGTGAAGCATCCTAGGGTACATACATCAAGGGTCGAGGTATGTGCGACATTCACAAATTGAACGTACTTATCACAAACACCCAATGATATAGTTGCCCCAGTTTGTGACAAACTTTCTACAAACAACAAACACAACAAAAAACAAAAGGGACCATGAACCATCCCAGTTACTCTAAATCACTCAGTGACATCATCGAGCAACATAGGAACATGATCGAAGCCAAAGATAAATCAGTAAAAAAGATAAGATGCACAAATTCAACCAGGTCAAACAAATAGACTGATCATCATTGTCAAAAGTGGAAGACAAGAATGATCATGTTGTCTGGTTTTAGGGAATGCGGTACCCCATCTAAGATAGGACACAGTCTGGTTTCAAGTAAACCACACCTTGTATAAGACCCATGACAATGTTGACAAGGACCAATGGTAATGTTGATGCTATTTTGATTGATGTGACAACTGTGATCAGGTTGAATGCTTGCTTGGTCGAACAGTTCATCTATTAATGTGTGATTTCATTAAAGCACAATGTTTGATTGATTGTCATTGGATGTATGCTCAGCAATCTATCTATGCACAAGGGGGACCATTTATTGACAAAATGCAAAATGCCAAAGAAATTGTTTTTGGATTTTAATGTTTTTCTCTTTGTAGGAATTTTGAGTTTTTACAATTTTTTTTTTCATGACTAGAAGATGGAGTTGACTCCCCAAAATATGTTGCGGAATCTAAATCAATAGAAAACCCTGCCTTATGATCACCTCATGGCATGCCTTCCCATAGTCCAAGGAATTTTGCAATTGCTTCGTCATTTTGAAAACAATCCAATTTGAGTGGTTCTTGTTGGTCATGTTGGATAAGCTGTGGATAGACAAGGGGTATGTCATCATTGGTTTCAAGAAGAGTTAGGGCAGAGATGGAAAGGATAAGAATGCCCGTGGTATCACTATCTGAACTATTCATATTTGATTCAGAGCTTGGGTCCCAGAATGACTCTATCCAAACAATAGGACATGTTTTGGGAGGAGAAGTTATTTCATGTTTGTCTTCCATGGGCAAATCATCAGGGTCAAGGAAAACATTTTCAAGGGCATAGGAGCTAGAAGAAAAAGAACTCCACTCCCATTCATTGGAATCAATTTCAAGTTGGGTATCCTTAGGTGTTGTTTCATCATCAGAGTCATGCCCCTTTCCACACATGGTCACTTTGGTAGACAAGGTTCCAATTCGCAATGGTACAAAACCTAACCCTAAAGTTGGATGTTGCATCTTACATATAATAGGTTCTAGTCTTCCTTTCTTGTCAGGGCCCAAACCACTACAGCCATCATACCCCTTTCTCTACAGTATAGTAAACCCTTTTCCATACTACTCCACTGGCAACTTGACAAGTGGTGTATCAGTTTGATCCTTATAAAGCCAATCTATTACATCATCATCCAAATTTTACTTGTTAAGTTCACCCCATTTTGTAAATGTAGTGGGGGGTTGATATTGAATGACTGTCTTAGGTTTCTTTTGCAACAAATGTGGTTTTCTATGTGATTTTGGATATATTGGTAAATTTCCAATGAGGAATGTTTGAGCCATTGAATACTCTCCACATCCTTGGTCCTGTATCTTCAATTTTCCTTTGATAGCATCTAACAACTTATTAGGATCCACATAATTATGTGAGTGGGCCTCTCTATGGACTGGGACTTGTTGCTGCGAGGAATCCTTTAGATTAGCACAAAATTGAAATGGATTACGATCTCCTGGAATTGTTATCTCAGTCCCATTGTAAGGATATTTTAAACACTGAAGATAAGTAGATGGAACTGCTTTCATTGCATAGATCCACAGATGGCCAAGAATCATATTGTAAGGGAGATCGAGGTCTAGGACCTATAGGAAAGTGTTTTTTGTCATTGGACCTACTCTGATAGGCAATGAAATTACCCCTTTAGGTGCGCGCTCAGCATCATCATATGCTTTGATTGTTATTCTTCTAGAAGAATCAATGTCACTTTCTGTATAACCAAGACCAATGACTACTCTCAAGGTACAGATGTTAAGATGTACTCCGCCATCTATCAAGACTCATTGGATCTTGCAATTATGGACAAAGACTTCAAGATGTAAAGGATCATTATGAGGGAGCTTATCAAGGGAAATATCATTATCAGAAAAGGCAACGTGTTGGGAAATAGCTAGATGTCCAATTCAGGCTTGAAACTAGCCAACATCAATGTCTGTTAGGATAGTTGACTCAGTTAAAGCTTTATCTAGGACTGCGCGATGCATAGGGGACATTTTCAACAACTCAAGAATTGATATTTGTGCAAGTGTCTTTCCTAGGTGATATAGGAGATTATACTGACTCATAGGATTTGATTTGGGAGGAATTGCAGGAGCTCCTTTCAGGACTATTTTGGATCGACAAGTGGTGACTGCACAAGAAGGATCTTGTCCTTTTATTCTTATGGTTGAAACATACTCATTTGACACTTGAAAACAATTGATGACATTGTTATAACTAGTATTTGCATAATTAAGATTCGCTGTTTGGGTAGAGTTTGAAGAAGATGCTTTGCCCTTGTCATGATCAAGCAAAGGAGTTTTTAAAATTGTATGATCAGTGTTAGAGGTCGCGTTGGGTGGGTCTACCTCAATTACTCCTTGATCTAACAAGTCTTGAATCATATGTTTCAATTGAAAACACGATGCGGTTTTATGTCCTTTTGACCGATGGTATTAACAATATGCATTATCATTCCACCAATGCGGCTTTACCAATGGTTCTTCCTTGACATCTGGTAACTTGATAAAATTTTCTTGTATGAATTGTTTCATTACTGATTCAATAGGCTCTCCCAATGGCGTAAACTATCAAGGAGGCCCATCCCTTGATCTAAAAGGTTTTCATTGCTAGTTTTGTTGTTGACCTTCTTATTGATTATACTGTTGGTATTGCGGCTATTGAATAACAAGATCATGTCTACATTTTGCCCCTATATAAGACCCATAATAATATTGACAAGGACCAATGGTAATGTTGATGCTATTTTGATTGATGTGACAACTGTGATTAGGTTGAATGCTTGCTTGCTTGAATAGTTCATCTGTTAATGTGTGATTTCATTAAAGCACAATGTTTGATTGATTGTCATTGGATGTATGCTCAACGATCTGTCTATGCACAAAGGGGACCATTTATTGACAAAATGCAAAATGCCAAAGAAATTGTTTTTGGATTTTGATGCTTTTCACTTTGTAGGAAGTTCCATTTTTTTACAATTTTTTTTTTTTTTCAAGACTTTATTTGACTTTTTAGGGATTTTTTCAGGACATTATTTGATTTTTGAGAGATTTTTTCAAGACATTATATGATTTTTAGGGATTTTTTTTGGGACATTAAATGAGTTTTAGGGATTTTTTTCAGGACATTATATGATTTTTAGCTAACCACAAAGCTAAATTGCAATGAAATAAAATCCTATTACAATCAATAGAAGAATTGAAAATAAGAGATTCAAAATAAATGAAAAAACATCACCAATGTCTCTTTCAATTGACCTCTATTGTCCTTCTTTCTCCTTCAAATTATCTTGTTTGTGGATCTCACCTACAAGTGCAAGAGCAAAGTATGAAAGCAAGCAAGATGACATGATGAAAATTGTAGCATAAGGATACTAGAAGCATGGTTGATTGATTGATTAATTAATTATCCAAAATGTGAGTGATCTCCTTTTCGTTGAAGAAAATCATCCAATTTATAGACAAATTGGAGAGAGGACAAGATCAGCATGAAGAGATTTGAAAGGAAATTCAAATCAAGAATGGCAAAATTATGACAAATGTATGACAATTGCTATGCAAGATGTATGACAAATTATGACAAATTATGACTAGTTGCTATGCCATTCCCATGAAATTAGGGGAAATATTAGAAAAAAATAAAGAAAATAGGAGAAATAGAAATTAGGAATTAGGAGAAATTAGCAAATTAGAAAATTGAGGAAAAAGATGAAATAGAAATTAAGTGAATTAATTAGTAGGTTTTCATCCATTAATTAATTCATCAAAAGAGACCTAGGACTAAATAAATAGATTTATTTAACCGACAAAGAAGAAGAAAAGGATTAAATGAACAAATCATAAAACCACAAATCATAAAACCCTAGAAATAAGAGGACAAGGAATTAGGTCAAGACAACAAGAAATTAATGTAGGTTCGATCATGATTCTAATTGGCAAAGGACCAATGTTGATAAATGATTGAGATTAGTTGACAAAAATCAATGACAAATTGACCAAGATTGACAAGGAGATCAAATTGATAGGTGCCAATTAATGAGGAACAATGAATAATCGATCCAAATTGACATGATTGATAAGGACAAGGATCGATGATGAATCAATTACAAAATGACAAGATTGACAAGGACAAGGATCGATGACGAATCGATCGCAAAATGACGAGATTGACAAGTTGATAATCGCAAATGATTACTAACAAGCTAAAGATGATTGATAGATTGACAAGAGGAAAAGGATCGACCAAAATCATGATCGAAGATTGCTATCGACAAGACCTAATTTGAAAGTGAGAAAAATGAGGAACATTATTTTAAATTTTGTTAAGTAGATTAAACATTATTTTTGTTAATTAGATTAATGTTTTGTTTTTTGTTAGTATGTTTTGGATTTCTTTTTGACAACTAATTTGGGGCTTTTGATGTGTGCAGGTTTGGAGGTTGGCATTTTTGTATATTGAAGACAAACATTGAAATTACTGACATATTTGTTGCAGGTTGTAGTCAAAGATTCATATTCAAAACTATGTGTTTGTGATTTCTAAAGTAGTTGCACATTTCATTTCTTAAAGGTTAATTTCATTGCATGTTTTAACCCTTAGAACTAGGCCTGCCTCCTGATTTGCTCGACACTTCGCACAAGCATTGGTGAGAGGGAATGACCCAAAGTGGTGATGAGCTAAAGCCAAGTTCTTCCGAACCACTTTAAATAACTGTGGATGCAACAAAAGTTGTAGACAATGGGTTTTGGAATGGTATTGCAATGATTTATTCACTGGATCAATACCCACCTGAACAGATGCCCTTACCAGAATCTCTTGTTTTTAGATGTCAAAATCCTTCTATCTATTGGCTTAGGTATTGTTTTTAGAGGTCGTGTTGGGTGGGTCTACTTGAATTTCTCCTTGATTTAACAAGTCTTGAATCATATGTTTCAATTGAAACATTCAATTGAAAATGTAACTAGGAAAATGGAATGCATCAAAGCAATAAATATTAGCTAACCACAAAGCTAAATTGCAATGAAATAAAATCCTATTACAATCAATAGAAGAATTGAAAATAAGACATTCAAAATAAATGAAAAATCATCACCAATGTCTCTTTCAATTGACCTCCATTTTCCTTCTTTCTCCTTAAAATTATCTTGATTGTGGATCTCACCTACAAGTGCAAGAGCAAAGTATGAAAGCAAGCAAGATGACAAGATGAAAATTGCAGCATAAGGATACTAGAAGCGTGGTTGATTGATTGATTAATTGATTATCCAAAATGTGATTGATCTCCTTTTCATTGAAGAAAATCATCCAATTTATAGACAAATTAGAGAGAGGACAAGATTAGCATGAAGAGATTCTAAAGGAAATTCAAATCAAGAATGGCAAAATTATGACAAATGTGTGACACTTTCTATGCAAGGTGTATGACAAATTATGCACAAATTATGGCAACTTGCTATGCAAGATGTATGACAAATTATGAAAAATTATGACAAGTTGCTATTCTCATGACAAAAGGGAAGAGAGAAAATAGCCTCCATGATTGCAACAAATGGAAGCATAAACATAGGAGAAAATGAGGGAATGAAATTAGGGGAAAAATTAGAAAAATTAAAGAAAATAGGAGAAATAGAAATTAGGAATTAGGAGAAATTAGCAAATTAGAAAATTGAGGAAAAAGATGTAATAGGATTTTATTTAATAATGTCCTGGAAAAATCCCTAAAAATCATATAATGTCCTAAAAAAATCCACCATATTTAACATGGAAGCAATAGTTGCCATAGCATCTGCTGACTTGTTTTGTATTCTTGGAACTTGACTGAAATGGATATCAGTAAATTTTGTCTTGAATAAATCTGCCATATGCTTGTAGGGAAGAAGCTTTTCATCCTTTGTTTCATAGTCATCATTCACTTGACAGATGACTAACTGGGAATCTCCATATACTTGCAAATGTGTAATGTTCCACTGGATTGCTACTCGGAGTCCTGTGACCAAAGCTTTGTATTCTGCAATATTATTGGTACAATGGAAAGTGATCCTATATGACTTTGGGATAGCATCTCCTTGAGGGGTGACAAACAATATACCCGCTCCTGAGCCATACTTTGTGTAAGATCCATCAAAGTATAATTGCCATTCCTTAGAAGAAGTAAGAGCTAATACTGATTCATCAAGGAAATCTATCAACATTGGATGATCATCATGAATAGGTGCCTCTGCAAGTTGATTTGCTATGATTTGTCCTTTTATTGCCTTTCTCTTAATGTACTCAATATCAAACTCACTTGGGATCATAATCCACTTTGCCAAGTGACTTGTCAAAGCTTCCTTGCTAAGCAAGTATTTCAAGGGATCAATTTTTGCAACTAGGAATGTTTGATGATTTAACATATAGTGTCAAAGCTTTTGTGTTGCAAATACCACTGCTAAACAGGCCCATTCAATAGTTGAATAATTCAGTTCATAGCCCACTATTGTCTAACTGATATAATAAATAGCCTGTTCTTTGTCGTGCTCATCTTGTTGGGCTAAGAGAGCTCCTAGTGTCGTTTTAGTTGTAGAGATATATAATATGAATGGCTTCTTTGCTATAGGAGGCATTAGAATAGGTGGCGACATCAGATACTCCTTGAGAATTTGAAATGTTGATTGACATTGCTCAGTCCATTTAAAAGTGACACCTTTATGCAATAAATGTTGGAAGGGATGACATTTGTCTACCAAGTGAGCTATAAATCGGTGGATTGACTGTAACTTTCCTTGAAAACTTCTTAATTGATGGAGATTGGAAGGAGGAGGCATATCCATTATTGCTTTAACTTTTTCTAGGTGTACTTCTATGCCTCTGTGAGAAACAATGTACCCTAATAATTTGCCAACTCTGACACCAAAGACACATTTCTTTGGGTTGAGTCTGAGCTTGTAGGTTTCCATTCGATCAAAGATTGGGCCAAGGATGGCTAGATGACTATCTCTTGTGACGGATTTGAATAATAGGTCATCAACATAGTCTTCCATCAAAGTATGCATAAAATCATGGAAAATTATTGTCATAGCTCTTTGATATGTTGCTCCAACATTTTTAAGGCCAAAAGGCATCACATTCCAGTATTAGGTACCCCAAGCACATGTGAATGCAGTCTTATGTTGATCTTCAGGAGCAATATGAATTTGATTATATCCAAAAAAACCATCCATCAATGATAGCATCTCATATCTAGCAGTCATGTCAACTATGATGTCTATATTCGGCAGTGGAAAGTCATCTTTAGGGCATGCTTTATTGAGATCCCTAAAATCTGTACAGATTCTTATGCCCCTAGTTACTTTGCTAACTGGTACCAAATTTGAAATCCAATCTGCATAATCAATTGGTCTGACAAAGCCCACATCTAATAATTTTTTGAGTTCTACTTTGAGTAAGAGAGCCACCTGGGGATGCATCTTTCTGAGTTTTTGTTTGATGGGCTTGGCATCTGGTTTTAATGGCAAGTGATGAAGGACTAATTCTAGATCAAGGTCGGGCATATCTACATAAGACCATGCAAAACTAATCTTCTTCTTGAGAAAGAAATTGGCAGAATCTATCTTTTCTTGTTTTGATAGAGAAGCAGCGAAATGAATGACCTTAGGGTTGTTAGGTGTACCCAAATTTATCTCTTCAGTCATTTCCACAAGCAATGTTGATTTATCCTAACTTGATGAGGGTATGTCCAATCTTCCACCTTTGGGCACCTCAGAGAGGTTTTCACCCATAGGTACATCTTGTATTTTTACTTTTCCATGGTCAGAGAGTGCCTTACGGTTTTCACTCAAATACCCACTCTTTTGATTTTTTACTTTTTTCTTTTTCTTTTTCATTTTCATGACTAGAAGATGGAGTTGACTCCCCAAAATATGCTACAAAATATAAATCAATAGCAAACCCTGCCTTATGATCACCTCATGGTATGCCTTCCCGTAGTCCAAGGAATTCTGCAATTGCTTTGTCATTTTGAAAACAATCTAATTTGAGTGGTTCTTGGTGGTCATGTTGGATAAGCTATGGATAGACAAGGGGTATGTCATCATTGGTTTCAAGGAGAGTTAGTGCCAAGATGGTAAGGATAAGAAGGTCTGTGGAATCACTATCTAAACTGCTCATATCTGATTCAGAGCTTGGGTCCCAGAATGACTCTATCCAAGCATTAGGACACATTTTGGGAGGGGAATTTATTTCATGTTTGTCTTCCATGGGCAATTCATCAGGGTCAAGGAAAACATTTTCAAGGGCATAGGAGCTAGAAGAAAAAGAACTCCACTCCCATTCATTAGATTCAGTTTTAGGTTGGGTATCCTCAGGTGTTGTTTCATCATCAGAGTCATGCCCCTTTCCACACGTGGTCACTTTGGTAAACAAGGTTCCAATTTTCAATGGTACAAAACCTAACCCTAAAGTTGGATGTCGCATCTTAGGTATAATAGGTTCTAGTCTTCCTTTCTTGTTAGGGCCCAAACCACTGCAACCATCATCTCCCTTTCTCTACAGTATAGTAAACCCTTTTCCATACCGCTCCACTAGTAACTTGATAGGTGGTGTATCAGTTTGATCCTTATAAAGCCAATCTATTACATCATCATCCAAAGTTTCCTTGTTAAGTTCACCCCATTTTGTAAATGTAGTGTGGGGCTGATATTGAATGACTATCTTAGGTTCCTTTTGCAACAAATGTGGTTTGCCATGTGATTTTGCAGATATTGGTAAATTCCCAATGAGTAATGTTTGAGCCATTGAATACTCTCCACATCCTTGGTCCTGTATCTTCAATTTTCCTTTGACAGCATCTAAAAACTTATTGGGATCCACATAATTATGTGAGTGGGCTTCTCTATTGACTGGGACTTGTTGCTATGAGAAATCCTTTAGATTAGCACAAAATTGAAATGGATTACGTTCTCCTAGAATTGTTATCTCAGCCCCATTGTAAGGATATTTTAAACACTGATGATAAGTAGATGGAACTGCTTTCATTTCATGGATCCATAGATGGCCAAGAATCATATTGTAAGGGAGATCGAGGTCTAGGACCTGCATGAAAGTGTTTTCTATCACTGGACCTACTCTAATAGGCATTGAAATTACCCCTTTAGATGGGTGCTCAACATCATCATATGCTTTGATTGTTATTCTTCTAGAAGAATCAATGTCATTTTTTGTATAACCAAGACCAATGACTACTCTAAAGGTACAGATGTTAAGACCTGCTCCGCCATCTATCAAGACTCATCGGATCTTGCAATTATGGACAAAGACTTCAAGATGTAAAGGATCATTATGAGGGAGCTTATTAGGGGAAATATCATTATCAGAAAAGGTAACATGTTGGGAAACAATGAAATTTCCAATTCGAGCTTGAAACTGGTCAACATCAATGTATGTCGGGATAGTGGACTCAGTTAAAGCTTTATCTAGCACTGTGCGATGCATAGGGGACATTTTCAACAACTCAAGAATTGATATTTGTGCAGGTGTCTTCCCTAGATGATCTAGGAGATTATATGACTTGTAGGAGTTGATTTGGGAGGAATTGCAGGAGCTCCTTTCAGGACTATTTTGGATCGATGAGTGGTGATTGTGCAAGAAGGACATTGTCCATTTATTCTTATGGTGGAAACATACTCATTTGATGCTCAAAAATAATTGATGACATTGTTATAACCAATATTTGCATAATTAAGATTCGTTGTTTGGGTAGAGTTTGATGAAGATGCTTTGCCCTTGTTATGATCAAGAAAAGGAGTTTTGAAAATTGTATGATTAGTGTTAGAGGTCGCATTGGGTGGGTCTACCTCAATTACTACATGATCTAACAAGTCTTGAATCATATATGTAGCATAGGAAATCAAAAATCATCACAAACAATATAAAAACTACTCTAGCTCAATCACAAAAGCTAAAGTGCAATGATCAATCCTAAACACACTCAATAAAGACATAAAGATAAAACATTCAAAAGTAAATACTATGCAAACCATATGCAGATTCGAATGCTTCCTTCATGCGGCTCCATTATTCTTCTTTCTTGTCCAAATAGTTTTTCTTGTGGATCTCACCTACAAGTGCACACACATGATTGAAAGCAAGTAGACAAGATGATTACTCAAGAGTACTCAAAATGTGATTGATTAGAAATTCGATAATCTGATTATTCTCATTCTCATTATTAGCCAAGGTTGAAGAAATTCATCCAATTTATAGAAAAATTGGAGAGATGGATCAAATTAGCATGATTCAATTCAAATGGAAATTGCAAATCAATTATGCCAATTATGACAAATTATGACAAATTATGCAATTTCTATGCAAAATTTGTTGATTGATAATTTATGACAAATTATGACAAATTTCTATGTCAAAAATTGATTGATTGTCAATTATGACAAATTATGACAAATTGACATGTCATTTCCATGAATTTAGGAGAGAAATAGGAGGAAATTGAAATTAAGAATTTAGAAAATTAGAAAATTAGAAAAATGATGAAATTAGGAATTAGGTAAATCAATTAATAATTTTTCATTTTTTAATTAATTCACAAAGAGGAATAATTAGCCAATTAAATGAACATTTAATTGCGACAAGAAGACTTAGGATAAATAAATAATTATTTAATCCTAGAGAGAGAAATGACAAACAAGGTTAAATGATTAAATCACGAAACCTTAGAAGATGAATTAGTAATGCAAGAATGACAATTAGGTCTTGATGAAAGATAATTGACTTGATCATGATTCTAATTAACAAAGGACCAATGTGATAAATGATTTGATTGATAAATACGCCAATTGACAAGGAACAATGACAAATTGATCCAAATTGATATAATTAAGACAGACAACGATCGATGGTGAATTGATCGCAAAATGACAAGATTGAAAACGATAACGCAAAATGACAATATTGAAAATGATAACGATCGATGACAAATCGATCACAAAATGACAAGAAAGATTGATAAGAGGACAACGATTGATGACAAAATAGATTGCAAGATGATAGGATTGAAAATGACCACGATCGATGACAAATCGATCGCAAAATGACAAGATCGAACATGACAACAACCGATGACAAATCGATCACAAAATGACAAGATTGAAAATGATAAGGATTGATGACAAAATGAAAAGATTGATAAGAGGACAAAACCCTAATTAGGATTGATGATGTCCAAAATGATGACAAATGAGCATGCACATTGATGTGATGAGATAAAATCGATCAAAATCATGACTGGAGAGTGTTGTCGACAAGACCAAATGTGAGAGCGAGACAAATGAAGAATGTAGAAGAATGACTGGATGCTTGCAAATGATAAAAATCAAGTGTGAACTATAGGAGAAATGTTAATGCGACGCAAAAACCTAAAATAAGGCAATGCGCAAATGTTAAAGTATGACTCCGCAAGCATTGACCATTTTTAGGTGTCTACATTTTGCCCCTCTTTGAGACAATGCGATTTTAAGCGTTGTTTCAAAGAACAATAACGAAAATGCCCTAGACATTGACAATGACATATGCATGCCCCCTCGAGGAATTGGCCAGAAAAATCCAGAAAAGAGGCCAAGTGATCGATAAGAATGATAGGATCGAACGAACTGACAATCGGAGATCGGATGTATGAAGGACAAGCAATTTAAGATGCAAAAGACCATGACCAAGACAAGATGGAGAGGGTGTACGTCCATCTATGCACTGACAAAGATCTATAAATGAGACCAAGAGAGTGAAAATTGCTCATTTGCACTAGCCAAAGAGGAGGATTTGTTGCTCTGGACAAGGACACTTGCAGATAGATGGTGAACATTCCAATGGCAGATCACCTCAGGGAACGTGTACGCACATTCAGACAACTGGACGACGTAGGAGCAGCGGTATGTATCTCAAAAACCCATGTTTTCAATTTCATGAATTTGACATGCTTGCAGGACATTACGGGGCCCACAAGGGATGTAGAAAAGGACTCCTACGCTTGTGTAGGGTCTTTTGCACTTGTGTAGGGAGACACAGGCGCAGGTTACATGACACAAGTGCAGGTTCCTGGACACAGGCGCAATTGTGTATTGGAAACTCAATTGTGATTCAAAACTGCATGCAAATGATCCAAAAAGGGGGGATAAGGGTATGATAAGTCAGATTAGATGAAAAACACCCTGATTTGGACATGAAAATGAGGAAATGCAACCCGTAGGAGAAAACCCTAAAACTGACAAAATGTGCCCCAATTTGTGATGCAGAGTCGACAGTATCCATTGATCACACGGGAGAACCGACCGGACTGCTTCATGCTACGACATAGACTCAGGAGCACAGACAAAGATACATTAGCAGGACTTGGGATATACTATGTCACATTCATGCCCGAGATTAGGGCAAACACAAGACTACTTACCGCATTGGCAGAACGATGGCATTCAGAGACTTCCTCCTTCCATCTGGCGACAGGAGAGGCGATGGTGACACTGGAGGATGTATGGCATATCCTCCACATTATGATTCATGGAGAGATGGTAGAGTATGACCCAGTGACAGGGAGAGATGCATTATGCAGATTATTTGAGTGCGATGCAGATGATCTGGATATTGTGGAGAGGGAGATTGGTTGGGAGACCATGGCATCAGAGTATGATCGACGATATGTGGTGATAGCAGTGGTGATAGCATACCTACTAGCAAGAGACAGATGAGGACATGGATTCCCTATTGGATGGGGAAGAGTGCTAGAGAGAATGGTGATAGAGGGGACAGTGTATGCATGGGGACCATGTGTACTGGCTATGCTATATTTTCAGTTGCATCAGATAACATATCAGGGAGTGCAGACTTTGAGCTGTGGAGTCACATTGCTACAGGTATGGGCATTTGAGCACATAGCCATATGTCGACTAATTATAGAGAGACAGGTAGTACCACATCGACCATATGTGTATTGCTATGGGGGAGCACTGAGATAGGGTCCTTTTGGATACATATTATATTAACGACATGAGCTAGACAGATTGAGAGAGTTCACATGGAGGCCATATCGTGATTGCCCTGGATGGTCAGATGATAGTGATGAGCTACCATATTGCAGACAGGAGAGGTACTTGATTGGGCGACCAATGAATCGACAGAGAGTGATTGAGATGTACCTACCAAAGAGGGTCAAATGACAGTTTGGAGAGAGGCAGGATGTACCTGTGAGGACTACACACTTTGCCCAATCTCACAGAGAGACAAGTCAGTGGGGTAGTATGATTCAGCCACACATAGCATCTATTGACTTCTCACAGCTACAACAGAGACAGTGGGATTGGAGATCAGATGTGGCAGACGCCAGGATGACAAAGGAGTATGAGAGATGGTTTGCACGATGACGGCCAGTGCCATTGACAGATCTGGACATTCTAGTACCTAGGCAACAGGAGGACTTCCCACTCACTAGAGAGGAGGAGGGAGAGGATGAGGATGAGGAGGATGAGGGTGGTGATGAGGATGAGGGGGATGATGATGGTGATGAGGATGAAGGGGATGATGAGGATAGAGATGAGGAGGGGGATGATGAGGATGAGCTAGATTTAGGTGAGCAGGAGGCATTGCAGGATATACCCATAGAGCCGGAGATAGCTAGGACAGAGGAGATGGAGATGTGCAGGGCTACCATAGCGAGTCAGTAGGATCATATTACAACTTTAGAGAGATAGCAGGATCAGTTCAGAGCGAAGATAGCCAGACTCATAGTGGCTCGAGACACTGCAATAGCTCAGGCACAACAAGAAGAATAGAAAGTCACTGAGTATATTGGGTCGATTTAGGATGCCAGTGCACGAGAGATGGCACAGATGCTGGTAGAGACTAGAGAGGAGATATGCCATTGGAGGACACTATATGAGAGTGTAGTTCCACCATAGCAGAGAGCACCTTCATATCGGGCACGATCGAGGACAAAGAGCAGGGCACACTCTCAGAGGTCATTGAGCAGCATGGGGGTGAGTGGACCTATGAGACCACCACAGCCAGGACTAGGAGGGACATCATCCATGAGACATGGCAGGGATGAGGAGGACTGAGGGAGCACCCAGTGACAAAGGCATGTGCTCCTTAGGATAGAGACAGATGTAGTGTGACATTTTGTAGTTAGCCTACGTGCCATACTTAGGACAGACAGTCCAATTTTGTACTCTGATATTATGGTACAAATGATATGATATGCATCGATATGATGGGATGGAATGTGTTATGACTTATGTTATTTTCCATGTATGAATCACGTATGCACTATTTATTGTGGAACATGTATGGATGCATTTTTATGTATTTGTGATGCATTGATAATATGAAATGGATAAAATGCTTGATGTGATGCTCGATGTAATGCAAATGTACTAACCAATGAATGCAGGATGTAGTATGTATGTTTTTTTGGAGATCGGAGCACTAGACTGAACTGACTATCCGAATGGATGAAAGAAATGTTAGTAAGAAGAAAATGAGACAGAGGACAGTTAGAGACAAAGAAAAACTTGCTTTCAGTAATGCACTTTGTAGGTGAGAACCTTTATTTTTATGTAGCAAAACAGATGCATAGCATCATGGCATTGAAGGCCAGAGCTGAAATGCAACCCTTTTTGCAAAAGATAGACACATCGCAGACAAACAACAATCACAACCAAAAAGAAAAGAACCATGAACCATCCCGGTCACTCTAAATCACTCAGTGACATCAACGAGCAACATAGGAACATGATTGAAACCAAAGGTAAATCAGTAAAAAGATAAGATGCACAAATTCCAACAAGTCAAACAAACATCTTGATCTTCATTGTCAAAAGTTGAAAGTGTTGATAGGATGATCATGCTGTCTGCTTTCAGGACATGCGGTACCCTGTCTAAGACAGGACACAGTCTTGTTTCGAGTATACCACACCCTGTATAAGACCCATGATAGTAGAGACAAGGACAAATGATAGTGATGTTGATGGTTGATTGATATGACAATTTTGATTAGTTTGAATGTTTGGTTTGATTGAAAAAGGTTCATCTTGTAATGCATGATTTCATTAAAGCACAATGCGCGATTGCGAGTTGTTGGATGTATGCTCAGTGAGTTGTCTATGCACAAAGGGGTTATTTATTTTTTTGTTTTGCCTTTCGAGTTTTTACAATTTTTTTGTGTGTTTTTTTTATAGGACTTTTTCA
Organism: Cryptomeria japonica; assembly: GCF_030272615.1. Taxonomy (NCBI): domain Eukaryota; kingdom Viridiplantae; phylum Streptophyta; class Pinopsida; order Cupressales; family Cupressaceae; genus Cryptomeria; species Cryptomeria japonica. Next base: position 903,969,418 of record NC_081414.1, read on the forward strand.
GGATGTTATTCAATTTTTTTTTAATTATTTCAGGACATTTTTTTATTTTTAGAGATTATTTTAGGACGTTTTTCAATTTTTTATACTTCTTTTTTTTTTAAGGACATTTTTAAATTTTTATGACATTTTTTCAGGACATTTTTAAATTTTTATGATCTTTTTTTAGGACATTTTAAATTTTTTTTGATATTTTTTCAGGACATTTTTAAATGTTTTTGAGATTTTTTCAGGACATTTTTAAATGTTTTTGATATTTTTTCAGGACATTTTTAAAATGTTTTTGAGATTTTTTCAGGACATTTTTAAATGCAAAAGTTCCAGTGATTGATCATGACAAGGGGAACACACCCAATGCGCATCTGAAAGACATACATAGACCGGGACCAAAACATATGTACAAGAAACCAGAGTATGCAAGATAATGATGTTGACCAATAACAGGCCTAGAATAGAACATTGGGTCAAGACAAAGATAGACATGAGAAACCGACCGAGAGAAAGCATAGCTTAGAGGTCATGACAGATGACGGAGCAACGATCTCATTTTACACATGGCACCTGTTTGCCAAGTTTTCACCAAGGTACTTGCCCCAAGCGCCTGTTTGCCAGGTTTTCACTAGAGGGCGAATCATTTTTTCTTTACCTTTTGCTCTTTTTTCTCTTTTTTTTGTATTTTTTTGCTTTTTCAATTTTTTTTTTTCTTTGTATTTTTTGATTTTTTTGTATTTTTTCAGGATCATACTTGAAGAAATGCTAATAGAAAATTATGCCCAGTACTTGCGAAGATGCATGCTATTGATGGGATCTGACAAAGGTTCACCTTCTGGAGTGGCAAGCTGATATGCCCCCGAGCCATAGGCTGCAGTCACTATGAAAGGCCCAACCCAATTAGGTTCAAACTTACCTTTGATGATGTCAGTAGATAGCACATTCATAGGGTTTGCCTTTAAAACCAGATCTCCCACTTCGAAGTGTCACCCTTTGACCTTCTTATTGTAAGAGCGACGGAGACGGTTTTGATATGCTTGCAAATGTGTCAGAGCTGTCTGACGCTTCTCATCTAACATCTCAAGTTGATGCAAACAAGAGACTCTATGTGTCTCATCATCAATCAGATGTTGTAAGGAAACACACAAGGAAGGAATCTCCACCTCCAAAGGTAAAATGGCTTCTGCACCATACACCAAGGAATAAGGTGTTGCGCCAATAGGTGTGCAGATAGAAGTGCGATAGACCCATAGTGCTGGATTCAACTGTACATGCCAATCTCAACCAACGTCATTGACAACCTTCTTCAAGATCTTGATAATGGTTTTATTTGATGCTTCGGCTTGACCATTTCCCTATGGATAGTATGGACTAGAGAAACGGTGTTGGATATGAAACTTTTCACAAAGTTCTTTAACATCTTTATTCTTGAAGGGACGACCATTATCTATGACTATGGCAAGGGGAACCCCATACTGGCATATGATAGAATTTAGCAAGAATTTTAAAATTTGGACACTAGTGATATAGGTCATGGGGATAGCCTCGATCCATTTTGTGAAATACTCTGTGGCTGTAATGATGAACTTGTGTCCATTTGTAGATGTTGGGTGAATCTTGCCAATAAGATCCAATCCCCATTGAGAAAAGGGCCACGGAGATATGACAAAATGAAGCTCTTGGGTTGGTGCATGAATATAGTTTCCATGAATTTGGCATTTGTAGCACTTCTTAACAAAATCATGAACATCTTTTTCCAGAGTGGGCCAATAATACCTAGCACAAATCAGCTTTTTGGCTAAGCTTAGACCATTGAAATGGCCCCCACATATACCATCGTGAACCTCGTGTAAAGTCATTTGTGCTTCGTCAGAATCCAAACACCTGAGGAGGGTATGGTCAAAGGAATGTCGGTAAAGGGTGTCGGCGATGATGACATATTTGGCTGTCTGTCAGATAAAGGCTCGGCGTTGGTTAGTGGAAAGGTTAGGTGGTAAGGTTTGGGATTTCAAATATTGATATACGTCATTGTACCACGGGGAGTTGGGACCAACAAGAATGCACATCACATATGCTATCGGAATGTCAAAAGAAGGAACCAGCAATTGTTTGACTAAAATTTCACATTTGTCCATATTGTGGGGCATATTCAACATGGAAGCAATCATAGCCATCGCATCTGCCAACTTGTTTTGCATTCTTGGAACTTGACTGAAATGGATAGCCATGAATTTGGTCCTGAAGAAATCTACCATATTCTTATAAGGAATAAGCTTTTCATCTTTTGTTTCATAGTCATCATTCACTTGTCAGATGACTAATTGAGAATCTCCATAGACTTGCAAATGCATGATGTTCCAGTGGACTGCTACTCGGAGTCTTGTGACCAGTGCTTCATACTCTGCAATGTTATTGGTACAGTGGAAAGTTATCTTGTAGGACTTTGGAATAGCATCACCTTGAGGGGTGACAAACAAGATGCCTACTCCGGACCCAAACTTGGTATGGGATCCATCAAAATATAACTTCCATTCATTAGAGGATGTGAGAGAAAAAAATGATTCATCTGGAAAATCAGTCAACATGGGATGATCATCATAAATAGGAGCCTCTGCAAGTTGATCTGCTATTACTTGTCCTTTTATTGCCTTTCGCTCCATATACTCAATATCAAATTCACTAAGGATCATGACCCACTTTGCTAGGCGACCCGTCAAAGCTGCTCGGCTAAGCAAGTATTTTAAGGGATCAATTTTTGTAACCAACAATGTTTGGTGGCTTAACATATAATGTCGGAGCTTCTGCGTTGCCATAATTTAGCTCATAGCCTACTAGTGTCCGACTGATATAATAAATAGCTCGCTCTTTTCCATTCTCATCTTGTTGGGCCAAGAGAACTCCTAATGCCATTTCAGTTGCAGAAATATACAATAAAAATGGCTTTCCTTCTATTCGAGGCATTAGAATAGGTGGCGACAGCAAATAGTCTTTGAGAGCTTGGAAGGCTGATTGACATTGCTCAGTCCATTTGAAAGCGACACCTTTATGCAGTAGATGTTGGAATGGATGACATTTGTCAACCAATTGAGCTATGAAGTGATGAATTGACTGGAGCTTTCCTTGCAGACTTCTTAATTGCCGAAGGTTTGAAGGTGGAGGCATATCCATTATTACTTTAACCTTGGTAGGGTCGACCTCAATGCCTCTGTGAGAAACAATGTAACCTAGTAATTTGCCAGCTGTGACACCAAAGACACACTTCTTTGGATTGAGCCTAAGTTTGTAGGTCACCATTCGGTCAAAGATTGGGCCCAAGATGGCTAGATGACTATCTCTTGTGACAGATTTGCATAACAAGTCATCAACATAGTCCTCCATCAAAGTATGCATGAAATCATGAAAAATTGTTGTCATTGCTCTTTGATATGTTGCGCCTGCATTTTTAAGACCAAAGGGCATCACATTCCAACAGTAGGTACCCCAATCATAGGTGAATGTTGTCTTATGCTGATCTTCAGGAGCAATGCGAATTTGGTTGTAGCTAGAGAAACCATCCATCAATGAGAGCATCTCATATCTAGCAGTCATGTCCACTATGATGTCTATGTTTGGCAATGGAAAATCATCTTTAGGGCATGCTTTATTGAGATCCCTAAAATATGTGCAAATTTTGATGCCCCCAATTACTTTGCTAACCGGTACTAAATTTGAAATCTAGTCTGCATAATCAATGGGTCTAATGAAGCCCACATCTAGTAATTTTTTTAGTTCCACTTTGACCAAAAGAGCCACCTGGGGATGCATCTTTCTAAGTTTTTGTTTGATAGGCTTGGCATCTTCTTTTAGTGGCAAATGATGAAGAACCAATTCTAGATCGAGGCCACGCATATGTGCATAGGACCATGCAGAGCTGATCTTCTTCTCAAGAAAGAAATTGACAAAATCTATTTTTTCCTGTTGTGATAGAGAAGCAGCAAAATGAATGACCTTAGGGTTGTTAGGTGTACCCAAATTGATTTCCTCAGTCATTTCCACAAGCAATGTTGATTTGTCCTGACTTGATAGGGGTATGTCCACTCTTCCACCTTTGGGCACCTCAGAGAGATTTTCACCCGCAGGTACATCTTTTGTTTTTACTTTTGTATGATCAGAGAGTGCCTTACGGTTTTCACTCAAAGATCTATTCTTTTGATTTTTTACTTTTTCTTTTCCTTTTTCATTTTGATGACTGGAAGAGGGAGTTGACTCCCCAAAATATGCTGTGGAATCCAAATCAATAGCAAATCTTGCCTTATGATCACCTTGTGGTATGCCTTCCCATAGTCCAAGGAATTCTATAATTGCTTTGTCATTTTGAAAATAGTCCAATGTGAGCATTTCTTGTTGGTCATGTTGGATAAGCTGGGGATAGATGAGGGGCATGTCATCATTGATTGTAAGGAGAGAGAGGGCCGATATGGTAAAGATGTGAACATCTATGGTGTCACTATCCAAACTGCTTGTATTGGATTCAGAGCTTGGATCCCAGAATGACTCTATCCAAGCATGGGGACATGTTTTAGGAAGAGGAGTTATTTCATGTTTGTCTTCCATAGGCAAATTATTAGGGTCAATGAAAATATTGTCGAGGGCATAGGAGCTAGAAGAAAAAGAACTCCACTCCCATTCATTGGAATTAGTTTCAGGTCGGGTATCCTTAGGTGTTATTTCATCATCAGAGTCACACCCTTTTCTACACATGGGAACTTTGGTAGATGTAGATCCAATTCACAATGGTACAAAACCTAACCCTAAAGTTGGAGGTCACCTCTTGGGTATGACATGTTCTAGCCTTCCATTGTTGTTCAAGCCTAAGCCACTACAACTATCATATCCTTTCTTTTACAGCATAGTAAATCCTTTAACGTATCGTTCCATTGGCAACCTGACAGGTGGGGTCTCAGTTGGATCTTTATAAAGCCAATCTATGACATCATCATCTACAGTTTCTTTGTCAAGTTCACCCCATCTTGTAAATGAAGTGGGAGGCTAATATTGAATAATGACCTTAGGTTCCTTTTGCAATAAATGCAGTTTTCCATATGATTTTGGAGATATTGGTAAATTCCCGATGAGGAATGTTTGATCCATTGAATATTCTCCACACCCTTGATCCTGTATCTTCAATTTTCCTTTGACAACATCTAACAATTCATTAGGATCCACATAGCTATGTGACTTGGCCTCTCTATTAACTGGGACTTCCTGCTGAGGGGTATCCTTTAGAGTAGCATAAAATTGAAATGGATTAGGATCTCTCAAAATTGTTATCTCAGTTCCATTGTAAAGATATTTTAAACATTGATGATAGGTGGATGGAACTGCTTTCATTGCATGGATCCATGGATGGCCAAGGATCATATTATAAGGGAGATCAAGGTCTAGGACCTGTAGGAAAGTGTTTTCTATCACTGGACTGACTCTGATAGGCAATGTAATTATCCCTCTAGATGGGCGCTCAGCATCATCATATGCTTTGATTGTTATTCTTTTGGAAGCATCAATGTCATTTTTTGTATAACCAAGGCCAATGACCACTCTCAAGGTACAAATATTAGGACCCGCTCCGCCATCTATCAAGACTCGTCAGATTTTGCAATTATGGACAAAGACTTCAAGGTACAAAGGATCATTATGAGGGAGCTTATCAAGTGAGATATCATTATTGGAAAATGTGACATTTTGGGAAACAGCTAGATGTCCAATCCGGGCTTGAAACTGGTCAACATCAATATCTGTCAAGATAGTGGACTTAATTAAAGCTTTATCTAGGACTACACGATGCATGGGAGACATTTTCAACAACTCAAGGATTGATATTTGTGCTGGTGTCTTTCCTAGATGATCCAAGAGATTATACTGACTTGCAGGAGTTGGTTTGGGAGGAGCTGCAGGAGCTCCTTTTAAGACTACTTTGGATCGACGAGTGGTGACTATGCAAGAAGGATCTTGTTCCTTTATCCTCAAGGTGGAAACATACTCATTTGATGCTGCTAAAACAATTGATGACATTGTTATAACCAGTATGCGCATAATTTGTTGTTTGGGAAGAGTTGGAAGAAGACTCTTTACCCTTGTCATGATCAAGCAAAGGAGTTTTGAAAAAAGTATGATCAGTGTTAGAGGTCGCATGGGGTAGATCTACCTCAATTACTCCTTGCTCTAATAAATATTGAATCATATGTTTCAATTGAAAACATGATGCAGTTTTATGTCCTTTGGACCGATGATATTCACAATAGGCATTATCATTCCACCAATGCGGTTTTACCGCTGGTTCTGCCTTGATATCTGGTAGCTTAATAAATTTTGCTTGTATCAATTATCTCATTACTGATTCAATAGGCTCTCCCAATGGCGTAAATTGTCAAGGAGGCCCATCCCGCGATCGGAAAGGTTTGCGCTGCTGGTTTTGTTGTTGGCCTTGTTGTTGATTATATTGTTGAGTATGTTGTTGTTGAGCATGCTATTGGTATTGCGGTTGTTGAGTAACATTGCTCATTGGTGCTTGATTTTGTTCCATAGTTGACATATTAGGAACACTCAATTTGTTGATCATGAATGGGGGTTGATTTGCATTCACCGCTCTTGCATCAACAACACCATCATTAGTGACATTCTTATTTTTATACCAAAATCTGTTTCTGTCCCCTAAATAATTTGTGTTGTCACTATCTTTATTGAGCTTGATAATTCCTTTAGCTACAAGAGCCATTTCAATGCTCATTCCTTTCTTAATGAGTTTCTCTATAGTACTGGGACTTTTCAATTTTAACTCATACATCATTTCTGGGACCAAATTCTGGATAAACAGATTCACTTGTTGTTCTTTGGGTATATTGAGAGAAGAATGACTATACAAGCTTCGCCATCATTTCAAGAAAGTCACTAATGATTCACCTTGCTTTTGCTTGGTGTTCCATAAATCTGACATGGTCACGTCACTATCGATGTTGAATGCAAAATGAGATAAAAACTTTTGAGCCAATTCTGACCAAGTCTTTATGTTTCCTGGCAGATGTGAATACCAATCCATGGCTTGTCCCATGAGACTTCATGCAAATAATCGCATTAAATATGTCTCCTCATAGCTTACTTCCATACATGCCGTGAAAAATGCCCGAATGTGATCTTTTGGATTGCCATTCCCTTTATATTTCTCAAAATTAGGTGCCTCAAAATGCTTAGGGAATGGAGGCATGTATACACTCTTGTCAAATGGATTAGGACATAAATCTTGATCTGTATACAACTTCTTTGTTCCTTTAGTTTCTAATGCGTCAACTTTTCGTTGCAACTTCTCAAGTTGTTGCACAATTGTATTAGATTTTGGAGGTCCATCATTAATCCCGGTGGGTATTCTTTGTCGATACATCTTGTTTCCAATCGGTTGTTGATGCTCTGAAATAGCCATTTTTGGTGTCTCTGGCATATAAAGTTCTTGGTACATCTCTTGTTGTTGTGGTTGTGCCATGCCTTGATACTGACTTTGTTGTTGTACTTCTTGGAGCCTAGGTTGATATTGCAATTGAGTATGTTGTTGATATTGCACAAGCGCCAATTGTGGTTGTGAAGTAGGATAGCTTGTTTGCCTTGGCACATATTGAGGCACATGTTGTTGATGTTGATGAATCAGAATTTGTTGACTTTGTGCCAATTGTTGTCGTGGTGTATATCCCATCATTTGTAAAAAACTTTGTTTAGGTGGTTTTCACTGCTTCTCCTTAAGATGGGGTATAGCACTTGCATTAACTTGTTGTGTTGTTTGTCCAGTCCATTGTGATGGTTGCAAGTTTGCATTAACTTGTAATGGTGCCGAAGGCACTGCAATTTGTTGTCGAATGCAAAATTGTTGTTGTTGTTGCACATTGCTTGTTTGCACATTCGATTGTACCTTTTGTGTATTAATCAATTGTTTCAACAATTGTTGTTGGTGCAAAATACTATCTGTAGCTCTTTGTGTCACCATTATCGAAGGATCTATCACAATAGTGTTTGGCAAAGATATTGAACTTAACGGGACATAAGAACTTTGTTGCATCATGGAATTGTTTTGGACATTGGTGATATCAGGCATTCCAATTGTGAATCTTTCCTGCATCTTAGATTTTGATCCAATTTTATGCATGTAAGGAACCACTTCTTGTTGAGGGACAGCTGTCAATATTGGTGTGGTCTTCATTTGATCTTGTGTTATAGGTGTTGTGTTGAATAATGGATTATTTATTGTCTCAAATGGTGACTTTTGAGGAATAGTCACTGTCAATGCCTTTGAAGCATGTTTACTCATCAAGGTAGGTTGGGTTGTTTGTTGTGCATTTTCTTCATTTGGATGCGGAGAGAAACTTAACAACTCACCACCTTGTTGTTCTTGCACATTGATTTTCTCACTTGAAGAGGTCACATTACTCATCATGTTAAGATACTTTTGTGGAAACATCTTAAAGACCTTATTCAAGAACTTATCCATCTTTTTTGTTATCTTTGGATCTTGAAGGAACATGTCAACATCATCAGAAGCATCAGAATTGGATGAAGAATCTAGTTGGACATTTGGAATCATTTCTTGTTGAATGCCTTGATTTGAACCAAATCCTTGCAAAAGAGTTTGTTCTTCATATAATGTTTGAGTTTGAATGTCATGTTGCAGGTGTGGTTGATTCCAATTGAAAGGTGCACTTCCTCTTGGAGTTGGTGGAACACTCCCATGTCCTGGTTTCATAGGTACAAACACTAGTTCATATAATGGAGGTGGTCCAAGTTGAACCATTCCATATGGTGGTAAAGATGTATTCGATGAACTTTCGATTTGCACTATTTGACTAGCTTGAAATTGTGAATTTGCTATGTTGTCTATGGGTTGATACATTGGTTCGCCCATCTTTTTAGATTTTGATCTTGTCTCAATAGGCATGTCACTTATGCAAATGCAATATTTTTGGAATTTTCAAGGACAATATATGATATGCAACTAAATGCAAACTTAAATAGATGAAAATGCAATCTATGGCAAGAATGCAATCTATGTTTTTGGTTGTTTTTGAAGATTTTGACAAACTTTCGAAGGCAAATCTAAAAGAGGGACCCTTAGGAAATTGGAATGATGTCTATACCTCAAAGGACAAAAGGACCAAGTGACAAAGGACAAGATGACAATGTCTCCCCTATATGCTTGGATACTAAGCTAGGTTTGACGAAATGACATTGATGACAAAAGGACAAAAGATTTGATAAGGTCTAGACTTCCTATCAATGACTTAGGGTTTATCAAAGATTTGGATTACTCAAGTATGACAAAACCTGGTTTTGAGACTATATGCAAAAGGATAATTAATATGCAAATGACCGTAATATGATATGATATTCACTTAAGCTTTAATGAAGGGACCTAGGGTATGCGAAATGAAAATGTATGACAATGGTATGACTTTAATGCAGGAGGACACATGCAAATGAATGACTCTTTTTGATATGCAAAGGAGTATGGCTTAGGTGCAACCTAACCTTGGTACTTGACAATGAATTTGCAAAATGCAAACCTAGGATGAACCTAAATCTAAGTGACATGAATGTTGAGACAAGATTTTGAATAATGTTTGACAACCATGTTTGAAGATGTGTTTTGAACTTTGTTGGATGAAATGTTCTTGTGTTTAGTCTTGTTTTGAATCAATTTACCTTGTTTTTGAAATGACATATAATTCAACATTTGACAAGAAAAGAATACAAGATATTTCAACTTAGACTCAAGACAATCATGCTCATTCCCACATTTCTTATGGTAGGCAAGGACATTAGGTACTTGAGAGGTAGCCTTGTTATGGGATTCAAGGAGAATACATAGATGCTTGACCCCACGGGCTCCCCTCCATGGAACTCACTTCTCAGGGCAGCCAAGCATCAGTCCCCATGGAAATATCCCCATGGCAAACTTAGTATCTCTTCCAAGTATCCGAACTTGTCGTTCTCAAGAAACTAGAAGGGTTTTTGGCCTCTAAAAACAAGGTGTTTAGTAAGGATTTTTGTTAAGCATTACTCCTTGATGTCATGCAAGCGTGATTGAGACATTAAGCCCATCAAGATACCAAACAAATGTAGTCATGCAGGAACGATTTAGACCAAGAGGCCCTACTTAGATGTTGATATGAGAAAGAGTTCAAGGGTCATCACTTCTCAAGTAATTGCAATTCCCACGTAACCCTTCCTTCAAAGCTTTCGCCCATCAGGTATTTTTTTATAGTGAGTTATAATGCCAAGGTATTATAGGCATACTCACTTTGGGTCATTCCCTTCTCATGATTATCACTTGCTTGCAAAAGCAAATGGTCAGGAAGGCAGGCCCTCTAAAGGTGACACACAATCAAAACAATGAGCATGGTATCAAAGATCTGGATTTTTGATCACCCTAAGAAGGATGAGAGCATACTCTCCTACTCCAATGTCACACTCAACAATCAAAGCAAAAACATGTTCATTCCAACCTATTTAGAAATCACTAGGTGTCTAAAACATTAATGACAAACACCAAGTTTAGTTGTTTCTCCAAGGCAACCTGCAAAACCCAAGTTAGAAGTTTGAGGTGTTTATTCTTTGACTATCGATTCTGCATAAAACATGTTAGTAGTTTAATTTGTTTTCTTTTCCATGCATATGCCAAGATGTTGCACAGATAATTAGTACCAAAAACCAAAACACAGAAAACAAAATGCAAAAACAAAACAAATTTCTAAGCAAAACACTACCTTTTTACCTTTGTTCTCGACTTCACACAGGCACTGGACTCATGACATAGGTGCAAGTTGCATGACACAGGTGTAGGTTGTCCTTGACACAAGCACAGAATGCATAACACAGACACAGAAGTCTCCAGAAAACCCTGCACTACCCTATTTTTGGTCTTTTTGACCTGCAAAACAACTCAAAAGCACTCAAAAACACAGTTAAGGGGTTAGATGGTTAGTGTTTCATGTCGGGTTCACCAATTAATGTAGCATAGGAAATCAGAAATCATCACAAACAATATAAAAACTAATCTAGCTCAATCACAAATGCTAAAGTACAATGATCAATCCTAAACACACTCAATAAAGACATAAAGATAAAACATTCAAAAGTAAATACTATGCAAACCATATGCAGATTCGAATGCTTCCTTCATGTGGCTCCATTGTTCTTCTTTCTTCTCCAAATAGTTTTTGTTGTGGATCTCACCTACAAGTGCACACACATGATTGAAAGCAAGTAGACAAGATGATTGCTCAAGAGTACTCGAAATGTGATTGATTAGAAATTCGATAATCTAATTATTCTCATTCTCATTATTAGCCAAGGTTGAAGAAATTCATCCAATTTATAGAAAAATTGGAGAGATGGATCAAATTAGCATGATTCAATTCAAATGGAAATTGCAAATCAATTATGTCAATTATGACAAATTATGACAAATTATGCACTTTCTATGCAAAATTTGTTGATTGATAATTTATGACAAATTATGACAAATTTCTATGTCAAAAATTGATTGATTGTCAATTATGACAAATTATGACAAATTGACATGTCATTTCCATGAATTTAGGAGAGAAATAGGAGGAAATTGAAATTAAGAATTTAGAAAATTAGAAAATTAGAAAAAGAGGAATTAAGAAATTAGGAATTAGAAAAATGATGAAATTAGGAATTAGGTAAATCAATTAATAATTATTTATTTATTAATTAATTCACAAAGAGGAATAATTAGCCAATTAAATGAACATTTAATTGCAACAAGAAGACTTAGGATAAATAAATAATTATTTAATCCTAGAGAGAGAAATGACAAACAAGGTTAAATGATTAAATCATGAAACCTTAGAAGATGAATTAGTAATGCAAGAATGACAATTAGGTCTTGATGAAAGATAATTGACTTGATCATGATTCTGATTAACAAAGGACCAATGTGATAAATGATTTGATTGATAAATATGCCAATTGACAAGGAACAATGACAAATTGATCCAAATTGATATAATTGAGACAGACAATGATCGATGGTGAATTGATCGCAAAATGACAAGATTGAAAATGATAACGCAAAATGACAATATTGAAAATGATAACAATCGATGACAAATCGATCGCAAAATGACAAGAAAGATTGATAAGAGGACAACGATTGATGACAAAATAGATTGCAAGATGACAGGATTGAAAATGACCACGATCGATGACAAATCGATCGCAAAATGACAAGATCGAACATGACAACGACCGATGACAAATCGATCGCAAAATGACAAGAAAGATTGATAAGAGGACAATGATTGATGACAAAATAGATTGCAAGATGACAGGATTGAAAATGACCACGATCGATGACAAATCGATTGCAAAATGACAAGATCGAACATGACAACGACCGATGACAAATCGATCGCAAAATGACAAGATTGAAAATGATAAGGATTGATGACAAAATGACAAAATTGATAAGAGGACAAAACCCTAATTAGGATTGACGATGTCCAAAATGATGACAAATGAGCATGCACATTGATGTGATAAGATAAAATTGATCAAAATCATGACTGGAGAGTGTTGTCGACAAGACCAAATGTGAGAGCGAGACAAATGAAGAATGTAGAAGAATGACTCGATGCTTGGAAATGATAAAAATCAAGTGCGAATCATAGGAGAAATGTTAATACGATGCAAAAAATTAAAATAAGGCAATGCGCAAATGTTAAAGTATGACTCTGCAAGTGTTGACCATTTTTAGGTGTCTACAATATGTTTCATTTGAAAACATGATGCGGTTTTATGTCCTTTTGACCGATGGTATTCACAATATGCATTATCATTCCACCAATGTGGCTTTACCAATGGTTCTTCCTTGACATCTGGTAACTTCATAAAATTTGCTCATATCAATTGTTTCATTATTGATTCAATAGGCTCTCCCAATAGCATAAACTGTCGAGGAGGCCCATCCCTTAATCCGAAAGGTTTTCGTTGTTGGTTTTGTTGCTGACCTTGTTGTTGATTATACTGTTGGTATTGTCCCTGTTGAATAACATTGCTTTCATGTGTTTGATTTTTTTGCATAGCTGACATATTAGGAGCACTCAATTTCTTTATCATGAACTTGGGTTTATTTGCATTCATTGCTCTTGCATCGACAACTCCATCATCAGTGACATTCTTGTTTTTGTACCAAAATCTATTTTTGTCCCCTAAATTATTTGTGTTGCCAATGTCTTTGTTGAGCTTAATGAGTCCCTTAGCTACAAGAGCATTTTTAATGTTCATCCCTTTCTTAATGAGCTTCTCAATGGTACTAAGACTTTTCAGTTTGAGCTCATACATCTTTTTCAGGACCAAATTTTGAATAAATAAGTTCACTTGTTGTTCTTTATATATATCTAGGGAAGAACGACTGTACAAGCTTAACCATCTTTGTAAGAAAGTCACTAATGGTTCACCTTTCTTTTGCTTTGTGTTGCATAAAGCTGGCATGGTCACTTCACTGTCAATGTTGAATGCGGAGTGGGATATAAACTTTTAAGCCAATTCCAGCCATCTCTTTATGTTCCCTGGAAAATGTGAATACCAATCCATGGCTTGTCCTGTGAGACTTCATGCGAATAAGTGCATCAAATATGTTTCCTCATATCTCACTTTAGTACATGCTATGAAAAATGCTCAAATATGGTCTTTTGGATTGTTGTTCCCTTTATATTTCTCAAAATTAGGTGCCTCAAAATGCTTAGGAAAGGGAGGCATGTACAAGCTCTTGTCAAATGGATTAGGACATAAATCTTGATCTGTGTATAATTTCTTTGTCCCTTTGGTTTGCAATGCATCGACTTGTTGTTGCAACTTCTCAAGTTGTTGTGCAATTGTGTCAGATAGTGAAGATTTTGGAAGTTCATCATTTACTCTTGGGTGTACTCTTTGTTGATACAGCGTGCTCTCCATTGGCTTTTGATGCTCTAAAATTTCTATCTTTGGTGTCTCTGGCATATAAAGTTCTTGATACAACTCTTGTTGTTGTGATTGTGCCATGCCTTTACATTGACTCTTTTGCTGTGCTTCTTATGGTGGGATCATCATTTGTGGCCTTGGTTGATATTGTAGTTGAGGGTGTTGTTGATATTGCATGGACATCAATTATGGTTGTGATGTATGATAACTTGTTTTTCCTGGCCCATATTGACACACATGTTGCTGTTGATGCTGATGAATCAAAATTTGCTGACTTTGTGCCAACTGTTGTTGTCTTGATGTAAATCCCATCATTTGCAAAAAACTTTGTTTGGGAGGTTTCTGTTGTTTCTCCTTGAGATGGGGGATGGCACTTGCATTGACTTGTTGTGTTGTTTGTCCAATCCATTATGGTGGTTGCAAGTTTGAACTAACTTGTAATGGTGTAGAAGACACTACAACATGTTGTTGAATGCGATATTGTTGTTGTTGTGCATTGCTTGTTTGCACATTCGATTGTGCCTTTTGTGCATTCCTCAATTGTTGCAACACTTTTTGTTGGTGCACACCACTATTTGTGGCTCTTTGTGTTGCCACTATCGAAGGATCTATCAGAATATTTTGCATAACGGATACTTGAGTATTTTCCAAACGTATGGAACTTGATGGGACATATGAACGTTTTTGAAGCACGCTTACTCATCAAGGTGTGTTGAGGTTCTTGTTGCACATTTTCTTCATTTGGATGTGGAGAGAAACTTAACAGCTCACCGCCTTGTTGTTTTTGCACATTATTTTTCTCATTTGAGGAGGTCACATTACTCATCATATCAAGATATTTTTGTGGAAACATCTTAAAGACCTTGTTCAAGAATTTATCCATCTTTTTTGTCAACTTCGGATCTTTAAGGAACATATCAACATCATCGGAAGCATCGAAATCTGATGAAGAATCTAGTAAAACATTTGGATTTATTTCTTGTTGAATGCCTTGATCTGAACCAAATCCTTGTGAAAGAGTTTGTTCCTCATGTAATGTTTGAGTTTGAATTTCATGTTGCAGGTTCAATTGATTCCAGTCAAAAGGTGCTTTTTCCCTTGGTGTTGGTGGAACACTCCCATATCCCAGTTTCATGGGTACAAACACTGGCTCATATAATGGAGGTGGTCCAAGTTGAACAATTCCATATTGTGGTAATGATATGTTTGACAAACCTTCAATTTGTAATGTTTGACTAGGTTGAAACTATGAGTTTGATACGTTGTCAATGGGTTGATATGTTGGCTCACCCATCTTCTTAGATTTTGACCTTGTTTCAACAGGCATGTCACTATGCAAATGCAATATCTTTGGGATTTTTTTTTTTTTTTGATTATAAAAGGATGATGTATGATATGCAACTAAATGCAACCTAAATAGATGAAAATGCAATCTATGGAAAGAATGCAACCTATGTTTTTGTTGTTTTTCAAGATTTGGACAAACTTTTTGGAATGCAAACCTAAAGACTCAACCTTGGGAAGTTGAAATGAAGCCAAGAGCTTAAAGGACAAAGGACCAAATGACAATAGGACAAATTGACAATGTCTCACCTAAATGCTTGGATACTAAGCTAGGTTTGACAAAAGTGATATTAATGAAAGGACAAATTTTAGACAAGGTCAAGTCTCCCTAACAACAACTTAGGGTATCATCCATAGTTTTAATTTTTTAAGTTTGACAAACCAAATTTTTGAGACTAAATGCAAGAAGGAAATGATTATGACAATGAATTAGGATATGAAATGAAAATGATCTAAGGATATGATATGACAAGATGAAGCCAAGACAAGATGACAATACAATGATAAGGATATGCAAAATGCAACCTAGGCAAGACCTAATTTTAGCATGACAAGGATAATGCATGAATGTCACCTAAATGGAAATGTAGCTTGGATATGACAATGAAATGCAAACTTAGGGAAATGATTTTCAACCTAAGTGCAAAATGAGGACACTTGCAATGAAAAGGACTAAAATGAAGGGAGATGACAATATGCCCTAGGACCTAAGTTGGACTATGCAAAACCTAGCCTAAAGTGACATGAATTTTGAAACAAAGACATTCAATTATTTGACAAGCCATGTTCAAAAGTTGGATGAATACTTGGACAAATTTGAACTTTTGTTTGGATTTTGTTTTGAATTGAAGGTTGTTGATTTTGAAAACCCAAGTTGATTATGAGCACTTTTGAAAGTTTGTTTTTGATTTAACCTTTGACAATCATGAAAGACAAAATGTTTGTTTGACTTTGACTCAAGACAATCAAGAACATTCACAACAAATCCTATGGCTGGCAAGGGCAATATCTATTGAATCCTCTAACCATAAAATACACCACTCAGCCGGATAGCTAGACGCTTGGTACCATTGGCTCCCCCTTACAGTGCACTCACTTCTCAGGCACACCAAACTTTGAGTTCATGGGGCATCACTTCCCAAGAACTTGCTATCTCTAACTGAGGAGTACATGAGAGGTGTCTTCAGCATGTGTGTATCACAATGCTTGAGCCAATAGATAGAAGGATTTTGGCATCTAAAAACAAGAGATTCTAGTAAGGGCATCCGTTCGGGTGGGTATTGATCCAGCGAATAAATCATTGCAATACCATTTCAACACTCGTTGTCTACAACTTTCATTGCATCCATAGTTATTTAGAGTGGTTCGGAAGAGCTTGGCTTTAGCTCATCACCACTTTGGGTCGTTCCCTCTCACCAATGCCTATGCAAAGTGCTAGGCAAATCGGGAGGTAGGCCCAGTTCTAAGGGTTAAAACATACAATCAAATTAAAAATAGAGAAAGCATGCATGGTGTTCATTAACCTTTAAGAAATGAAAATGTGCAACTACTTTAGAAATCACAAACACATAGTTTTGAATATGAATCTTTGACTGCATCTTGCAACAAATATGTTAGTAATTTCAATGTTTGTCTTCAATATACGAAAATGCCAACCTCCAAACCTACACACACCAAAAAGCCCCAAATTAGTTGCCAAAAATAAATCCAAAACACACTAACAAAAATCAAAACATTAATCTAATTAACATAAATAATGTTTAATCTACTTAACAAAATTTAATATCTAATCTAAAAATCAAAAATCTAATCTAAAGTAAAATAATCTAATAACAAATTAAAAATCTAACTAATTCTAAATAACAAAATTTAAATCTAACTAATTAAAAATCTAAAAGTAATCTTAAAAAGAAACAAATCTAAAAAATTTAAATCTAATAAAAAAAATTCTAAAAGTAATCTAAATAAACAAATTTAAAAAATCTAAACTAAATTAACTAAAAAACAATCTAAAAATAATTAAACTAAAAAAAATAAAGAAAAATCTAAAACTAAAAAAAAACCTACATAGGAGGCTACCAAGGCAGCCCCCATGCAAGCAAGAAAAACGTGGGTAGATTTAAGATGTTTTTCCAATAATTTTGAAAAATGTTTTTGGCTGATTTTTAAAAAATTTACAATGATTTTTGAAGATTATAAACTGATTTCTAACAGATCATAAAACATTTCAGCAGATTGTAATGTTTTTTTAGCAGAAAATAAAATCTCCAAAGCTTTTCCAAAAAAAAATTTATTTTTATTTTTTTAACAATTCACAAAATGATTTTTTTAACAATTTATTGATTATTTGGAGTAGATTTCAGAGCTATTTCTGCAGATTAACAGACTTTGCAACATTTTGGACAAGCATGCCTGCTAAATCTCATGAAGATCCTGTCATATGAAAAACTCAAGAAAATTTTTGTCAGATTTTTAATACATCGGGTTCACCAGAAAATGTAACTAGGAAAATAGAATGCATCAAAGCAATAAATATTAGCTAACCACAAAGCTAAATTGAAATGAAATAAAATCCTATTACAATCAATAGAAGAATTGAAAATAAGACATTCAAAATAAATGAAAAATCATCACCAATGTCTCTTTCAATTGACCTCCATTGTCCTTCTTTCTCCTTCAAATTATCTTGTTTGTGGATCTCACCTACAAGTGCAAGAGAAAAGTATGAAAGCAAGCAAGATGACAAGATGAAAATTGCAGCATAAGGATACTAGAAGCGTGGTTGATTGATTGATTCATTGATTATCCAAAATGTGATTGATTGATAAATGTGATTGATTGATCATTTCTGTAGCTAGGAATTCAGAAATCATCAAAGCAAGTATCAAATTAATAAGCTAGCTCAATCACAAAAGCACAAATGCAATGATCAATCCTAATTACATCCAATAGAGATATGAAAACAAGACATTCAAGATTAAAAGCTAAGCAAACCAAATGCAGATCTAAATATCTCCTTCATGTGGCTCCATTGTCCTTCTTTCTTCTTCAAATAGCTTTGTTTGTGGATCTCACCTACAAGTGCATACACATGAGATGAAAGCAAGAAGACAAGATAGTAGTGCAAGAATACTCGAAGCGTGATTGATTCGACAAAGTGATTTGAAAAAGTGATTCGTTCGATAATGTGATTAGTTGGGATTCAAAATGCGATCAATTGGGGATCAGGGGCCTTGATTGAAGAAATTCATCCAATTTATAGATAAATTAGAGAAAAGACAAGATTAGCATGACATTGATATTAGAGGCAATTGATTTCAAAATGGGAAAATTGAGTGAAAATAAGAAGGTTATGACACCTTCTATGTCATGAATTATGACATATTGCCAATGCAAAGGTTAGAAGACTAGAGGCTTATGACATCTTGCTATGTCAAAAGTATGACGCATGAGAAATTCATGCTTCCACCAAAGAACAAAAATAGGGAGAACTAGAGAAAATTAATTAGGTGGAAATTAAATTTGACAAATTAGGAAATAGGTGGAAATTAGGAATTAGGAAATTAGGAAATTAGAAAATTAGAAATGATGAAATTAGAAAATTGATGCAAATTAGGTAAATTAATTAATAATTTCTCATTCATTAATTAATAGGAGAAATTAATTAGCCAATTAAATAAACATTTAATTATGAAAAGAAGACTTAGGATAAATAAATAAATTATTTAACCTAGAGGGAGAATGGAGAGAAAATGACAAACAAGGTTAAATGAATAAATCATAAAACCCTAGAAGATAAATTAGAAATGCAAGGATGACAATTAGGTCTTGATGTCGATTCGATCATGATTTTGAATTGATAAATGATTTGATTGATAAACAATTGAAATTGGTTGACAAATTGACCAATATTGATAAAGAGACCAAATTGATATGCACCAATTGACATGATTGAAGAGGACAAGGATCGATGACAAATCGATCGCAAAATTGACGAGATTGACAAGGATGAGGATCGATGACAAATTGATCTCAAAACGACAAGATTGATAAGAGGACAAAACCCTAATTCAAAAGTGATAAAAAATGAGGAATGCAGAAGAAGGACTCGATGCTCGCAAATGATAAAGACCAAGTGCGAATCATAGAAGAAATGTTAATGCAACGCAAAAACCTAAAATAAGGCAATGCGGCAATGTTAAAGTATGACTCCGCAAGCATTGACCATTTTTAGGTGTCTACATTTTGCCACTCTTTGAGACAATGGGATTTTAAGCGTTGTTTCAAAGAACAATAATGAAAATGCCCATAAAGAGACCAAATTGATATGCACCAATTGACATGATTGAAGAGGACAAGGATCGATGACAAATCGATTGCAAAATTGACGAGATTGACAAGGATGAGGATCGATGACAAATTGATCTCAAAACGACAAGATTGATAAGAGGACAAAACCCTAATTCAAAAGCAATAAAAAATGAGGAATGCAGAAGAAGGGCTCGATGCTCACAAATGATAAAGACTAAGTGCAAATCATAGAAGAAATGTTAATGAGACGCAAAAACCTAAAATAAGGCAATGCGGCAATGTTAAAGTATGACTCTACAAGCGTTGACTATTTTTAGTTGTCTACATTTTGCCCCTCTTTGAGACAATGCGATTTTAAGTGTTGTTTCAAAGAACAATAATGAAAATTCCCCAGACAATGATAATGACATATGCATGCCCCCTGGAGGAATTGGCTGGAAAAATCTAGAAAAGAGGCCAATTGATCGATAAGAATGATAGAAAATGATAGGATCAAACAGACTGCCAAGACTGACGAAAGAAATGTTAGTAAGTAGAAATCAGACAGAGGATAGGTAGAGATGAAGGAAAAATTGCTTTCACATATGCACATAAGTAGGTGAGAACCTTTATTTAAGATGGCAAAATGGATGCGGCGCAACATGGCAATGAAGGCCAGAGCGATAATGCAATCCCTTTGCGTAAGATAGACATGTTCACAGACAAGGAAGAGTTCAAAAATCCTAAGACAAACTTGCCCCAGAATGTTATGAAACACTCCACAAATAGAAGACAAAAAATAATAAAGGACCATGAGCCATCCCGACCACTCTAAA
This sequence comes from Cryptomeria japonica, assembly GCF_030272615.1. Taxonomy (NCBI): domain Eukaryota; kingdom Viridiplantae; phylum Streptophyta; class Pinopsida; order Cupressales; family Cupressaceae; genus Cryptomeria; species Cryptomeria japonica. Next base: position 903,989,880 of record NC_081414.1, read on the forward strand.
TCACTCAGTGACATCATCAAGCAACATAGGAACATGGTCGAAGCCAAAAATAAATCAATAAAAAAGATAAGACTTGCAAATTCAAACAAGTCAAACAAACATTCTGATCATCATTGTCAAAAGTGGAAAACAAGAATGATCATGTTGTCTGGTTCCAGGGAATGCGGTACCCCGTCTAAGACAGGACATAGTCTGGTTTCGAGTATACCACACCCTATATAAGACCCATGATAGTGTACCAAGGATGGATGATTTTGAGGTTGATTGATATGACAATTCTGATCAGTTTGAATGTCTAGTTTGATTGAAAGAGTTCATCTGTTTATGCATGATTTCATTAAAGTACAACATTGGATTGTGAGTCGTTGGATGTATATCTAGTGAGCTGTCTATGCACAGAGGTTATTTATTGCAAAATGCTTGTTTTTGTTTTTTGTTTTTACAATTTTTTTTTTGTTCATTTTTTTCAAGGCTTTATTTTGACTTTTTAGGGATTTTTTTTCAGGACATTATATGATTTTTAGGGATTTTTTTTCAGGACATTTTCCAATTTTTTTTTTTGAATTATTTCAGGACATTTTTCAATTTTTATGATTTTTTTCAGGACATTTTTCAATTTTTTATGATTTTTTTCAGGACATTTTTCAATTTTTATGATTTTGCCCCCAATGTCTAGCAAGGCAAGGAATATGATAGGTGAATAAATAGGCTTTCTAAAATGTTGGTGGATAGAGGGAAGACAAAGGCCTTTTATTATGGAGACAATACGGATGCAATTTTCAAGAGCTATTGCATGATGGGACAAAAGATTGAATATGACAATGTAAAGCAGTGACATGGCATGAGAGACATGTCAAGAGGTTTTTGAAACCATGTTTAAATTTTGCATCCTTATGTCAGATCAAGATAAAGGAATGAAAAAGAGTGTATGGATAGTGATAAGATATGGATAGGATAAGTAAGACCAAGAATGGATAAGGGACATGGACTGAAGGTCGGGATTGGCTAAGGGATAGTGATAGAAAGTTGCAATAAGCTAGGGAATATGGATGAAAGGTTGTAATAAGAAAATGGATAAAGACCAAAAGCTATGATAGAATGAAAGCTATGAACAAGATGCATGATGCTCATGATGATCCTCAGCCTTGTCAAGATCAAAGGTGGAAAGAGGAAATGGACATGAGGGACAATAGGATATGAAGGGTAATGACATGGTATGATAGGATAATGGAAGGATGAAACCTACCCCCAAGTGTGGTGTGCAAGAAGTTCATAGATTATGCATGATGCCTGTTTGCTAGGTTTTCATCATGGTACTTGCCCAAGGCGCCTGTTTGCCAGGTTTTCACCAGTGGACTAATTATTTTTTCTTTACTTTTTTTCTTTCTTTTTTGTCTTTTTCTCACCTTTTTTTTTTTTGTTTTTTTGCTTTTTTTTTAAAATTTTGTTGTATTTTGACTTTTTCAATAGAAGATGGACACATGATAGGGGATGGAAGAAGGACTCAAGCATCTTTTTATTTGGATAGTAACCTTGAAATAAATGGACCATGACCTTTAAAAGTATGCTCAAAGACATTGGTAGGATAAGAACATGGAAAATGAGATGAAACTAAGGCAAGGATTTATGCAAAGGATTGGACCAGAGGGATCGAAGGATGGAAAATATGCATTGGATAATAGATAGGGTATTGGAAGAATTGGGCTTCAGTGGATGGAAATGAAGGCAAGATCGACATTGGCACACACCTTGAGGGGTGATGGACTGATGGAGGAAAGACGTATTTTGGATATTGAGATTTTTGTGAAGGAAAGGCTATGGATTTTGGTAGATAAGGGCCCAAAATGGATGAAGAAGGTGATGGAGGAACAAATTTGAGAGGGTTGGATGGAGGAATAGCAACTTTGGATGTGAAGTTGGATGTTTCTTTAGGCTTTTATGCTTCAAGGAGCTGCTTAGGGATCCACATGGTTTTTGATTTTTCATGCTTTTGTGGTTCCTTAGAGTGCATTGCTTGCACAAGGGATTTAGGAACCCATATGTATTTTAAATTTGCTTTATTTTGCTCAGTGTGCCTTTGTGGCCTTTTGGATATATTTTTTTCTTTATAGATCATATTGTTCTTTGTTTTGACATGTTGATCCTTGAATACATGTGGATTTTTAGACTTATGACTTTTATACTTGGCATTCAAATTGCTTGGAGGGGGAAAGGAATGCATGGATGAATATGAATGAAATGGGGTTCTTTTGGATGACTGGAAGGTTCTCAAAGATGTGTCCCTTTGCTGACCTTGCATAGAGGATGAAGGGATATAAGGACCTAAGATGGATGGAAAGTATGATGGGGAAGGTGTATGTTTTGATTTTGATGGAGGGGTACCAATGTCTTGAGAGTGAGTTGTGTAGACATGGCCCTTAACATTTTCTTTCATATGGAGGGGTTCTTTCTCATGAAGGTCTACTCCTTTTCCTTTATGAATATCTTGACTTGTAGGATACTCTTTTCTTTGGGAAGAAGACACGAGTCCATTATGAGGTGGATATGATATGAGAGAAATAATGAGATCTTGAAGTGGATCGGATTGCACCAAAGTGGAAGAACCCATTATGCATGTCAAGGGTTCATGACCATCTTGCACTGACATGTTAGAATCATGAGGGGGACTAGGATTGTGTAGTGGACATGGTTCAATGACAGGCTCTTCAAGAGATGAATTGGGAGAAATAATGGGATCATCAAAAGGAATGAGATCTTGGAGAGTATAT